>NC_057801.1:380582928-380882928 GCF_018294505.1 Triticum aestivum
CGCCGGCCGCCGGCCGCCGCCCGCGCCGTCCCGCCGCAGCTCCCTCCGCCGCCGTTCCAGCGCGCCGCCGGCCAGATCCGGTAGATCTGCGCCGGGGCCGCCTCCTCCGACCTTCCCGCCCTCTCCGGCAGTCTCCTCAAGCTCCGGTCGCCTCTTCTTCCTCGCCGGCGTGCAGCTCCGGCGATCTTCGTAATCCATGCCAGATTTGGAATCTCCAAGGTTGACTTCGAAATTCCACTAAGTCCCGAATATTTTTGCATTATCATGCCTTATTCATCATGCCATATCTCCGCATCCGTAGCTCTGTTTTGTGCGTGTAATATGTCAAATTTTTCGTCTCAAAGAGTACATCATTCCATTCCATTGCATCATGTTCATTTGAGCTCATCTTGATGCCTGAATCATCATTGCAAGAGTGCTTCATGATGTTGTCTGCTGTCTGTTAACAGAACATGCACTTTTGTCATTTTTGCCATGATTGATGTGTGCATCCTATGAGGTTGATGTCTACATGTGTTTTGCTCTATGCCATGTCTTCTTTACAGAGGTGCCTACCATGTATTTTTGTGATCAATGTGGTGACTAGCACAAGCATGCAAACTAGGCATCGTGATGTTGCTGATTTTAGTCCCTGTTCTGCTGTTATTTGGATGCCATGTAAACATGATGCTACAGAGAGATCCATGCATATTTTGAGATACTTAAGTAAGGGTGTTTTGAACATATGGTTATTGTATATCCATTCATGCCCCTGTTGGCAATTATTGAGTAGTCTAGCATGTCATTTTCATGATCTACTTTTGCTTCAAAATGTTTCCTGGCAGATTGTTTACATGTTATTCAATTTTGCCAAGGTTGTTGTAGTTGATCCTTGCATGCTATGAACTTGTTCTTGCCTTTGTTTGTTTCACAAACATGTCTTCTTGCTGATGCTATGCTTATCTTGTCATGAAATGACTTGTGGGGAGTGAATCAAGCTTGTTAAGTAGTGTACTTGTTGTTGCTGTTTTGCTAGGCTGAATCTGTTATTTCGTGATGCTATGTAAATCTGCTTCTATAAATCATTCTATGCATAATCTGGAGATGTTCACTAAATATGTTTTGTTCTACATGTCATGCTCTATCCATCCATGCCCCTGGTTGCAATTATAGGTTGCTGTAGCTTGTTGTAATCTTGCTCTAAAGTTGCTACATAATGTTGTTGTCAGCCTGTAAACATTATGTTCAGTTGTTGCCATGATTGTTGTTAGTGTTCCATGCACCCTATGGACTTGGTCTTGCCATGCTTAGCTTCACAAACATGCATTCTTACTGTTGGTTGCCTTGCCATGCCATGTTTTGCTCTGTAGTGAGTTGCACAAGCTCACCAACATGTCTTCATAATTCTGTTTTTGCCATGTTTGAATCTATAATATATATTGCCATGTTTACATGGGTGCCATCATATTTTCTGATCCTTTTTGGCTCATGGTCAGTAAAGGCCATTTGATCTATGAATTTAGTAGATTCATACCATGCCTTTGTTTGTCATTATAAGTTCCTGTAACATGTTGTTTGATAGCTCTAAACATTGCAACCTGATGTTATTTTCTGCAAAGTCTGAAACTGATATCGTTTGCAATCTTACCATGTGTGTTTGAGCATGTTCTAGTGATTTCTGGAGATAGCTCAGTGTTCATGTTTTGTTATGCTTTACCTGTACATCATGCCCGTGCCTTTTGTTTTCATGTTGTGGTACTGAAGCATGTTGTTTTGATGCTTGCAAGATGCCTAGTTGCTGTTTTGGACAGATTGTTGCTATAACTTGTTTCATGTGTGTGTGTTGAACCGTTGCTCCGTTTTGAGTGTGCTCTATATGAAACTTGCTTAGAATTGCATGTAGCTTCATATTATCATGTTGCATCCTTGTTTTGAGGTGTTTTGCTTGATGTTGGGTGCATTTTGCATCAATGCCATGTTTAACTTGTTTTGCTCATATCTTCTAGGCCGTAGCTCCGAATCTAAATGAACTTTATATGTAACTTGACTAGAATCTCGTGTAGATCATCTTGGTGCATCTTAACTTTCTGTTTAACAACTTGAACATAAGGTTTATTCAGATCTGGACCAACTTCGAAATTTGCATATGAGGACTTACCGGAATTGTTATATGTTGTTCTCGGCCTCATTTAAACTTGCCTTGATGTGTTGCTCTTGTTTGTATCATCTCTTGCCATGAGTAGCTTCATGTAGCCTTGTCATGCATCATGCTTGTTGTGCATCATGTCATGTTCATGTGTGGTGTGTTTACCTTGTTGTGTGCTTCTTCTCGATAGTTCCCGTATCGTTGCGATCGTGAGGATTCGTTCATCTACGCTTGGTTCGTCTTCGTGGCTTCATCTTCTTCATGGACTCGTTCTTCTTCCTTGCGGGATTTCAGGCAAGATGACCGCTACCCTGGATCTCACTACTATCATTGCTATGCTAGTTGCTTCGTTCTATCGCTTTGCTGCGTTACCTATCTTATGCTCATCAAGCCTCCCATATTGCCATGAACCTCTAACCTTTGACACCTTTCCTATGCAAACCATTGCTTGGCTATGTTACCACTTTTGCTCAGCCCCTCTTATAGTGTTGCTAGTTGCAGGTGAAGTTGAAGATTGCTCCATGGTGGATAGGCTTTTGATTGGGATATCACAATATCTCTTATATTATTAATGCATCTATATTCTTGGTAAAGGGTGGAAGACTCGGCCTTTTGCCTGGTGTTTTGTTCCACTCTTGCCGCCCTAGTTTCCGTCATACCGGTGTTATGTTCCCGGATTTTGCGTTCCTTACGCGGTCGGGTGATTTATGGGACCCCCTTGACAGTTCGCTTTGAATAAAACTCCTCCAGCAAGGCCCAACCTTGGTTTTACCATTTGCCTCACCACCACCTATACCTTTCCCTTGGGTCGGCCAACCCGAGGGTCATCTTTATTTTAGCCCCCCCGGGTCAGTGCTTGTCTAAGTGTTGGTCCGAACCGGGCAGACTGCGGGGCCACCTCGGGGCAACTCGAGGGTTGGTTTTACTCGTAGGCTGACCTATCCGGTGTTGCCCTGAGAACGAGATATGTGCAGCTCCTATCGGGATTGTCGGCGCATCGGGCGGCTTTGCTGGTCTTGTTTTACCATTGTCGAAATGTCTTGTAAACCGGGATTCCGAGTCTGATCGGGTCTTCCTGGGAGAAGGAATATCCTTCGTTGATCGCGAGAGCTTATCATTGGCTAAGTTGGGACACCCCTGCAGGGTATAATCTTTCAAAAGCCGTGCCTGCGGTTATAGGCAGATGGGAATTTGTTAATGTCCGGTTGTAGATAACTTGACACCAGATCCGAATTAAAACACATCAACCGTGTGTGTAGCCATGATGGTCTCTTTTCGGTGGAGTCCGGGAAGTGAACACGGTTTCTGGGTTATGTTTGGCGTAAGTAGGAGTTCAGGATCACCTCTTGATCATTGCTAGCTTCACGACCGTTCCTTTTGCTCTCTTCTCGCTCTTATTTGCGTATGTCAGCCACCATATCATGCTTAGTCGCTGCTGCAACCTCACCACTTTACCCCCCTTCCTTTCCCTTTAAGCTTTGCTAGTCTTGATACCCATGGTAATGGGATTGCTGAGTCCTCGTGGCTCACAGATTACTACAACAATAGTTGCAGGTACAGGTTTTGCGATGGTCATGACGCGAGAGCGATGCTTGCTTGCGTTGAGTTCTTCTTCTGCTTCTTCGATCAGGGGATAGGTTCTAGGTCGGCAGCCTGGGCTAGCAGGGTGGATGTCGTTTGAGTTTCTGTTTGTGTTCATCCGTAGCCGGATGATGCTCTTATGTATTGTGATGTTGTATTCGTGCGGCATTGTATGCCTTATGTATGTATCCTCTTCTATTATGTAATGTTGATGTAATGATATCCACCTTGCAAAAGCGTTTCAATATGCGGGTCTATCCTTGGTGGGACCTTTGAGTTCCTTTTGGATAGGGTCGCATATTGGGCGTGACATTAGTGGGGCGACCGAAGGTTTGTTGGGCATTTTCATTATCAAGCCTCTAAGCACATCAACTCGAGAGTCACATTGAGTGGAAAGTCCCTCATTGACCTTGGAGAGCCTATCCTAGATCAGCTTTCATGTTTCCAGTGTACTCACTCTGCCATACTGCCCTTTGTTGAGATGTCCACATATGGTGTTCTTCGCTTGACAGTCGAGTTGCCTAAATCTCTTCACATCAGCAACATTGATGCTAGGAGTAATAGTGAGGACGATGTTCCCAACGACGAACCAGAGATCGTTGTCAATTGCCTCAAGATGTATGCACATCTTGTTCTTCTAGTAAGGATAGTCTGTGCCATCGAAGATGGGGCACGCATCGGAAACCTTGATCATACCTGTGGTCGACATAACTAAAATTCCAGGTGGTTAAACCAAAATCACATAGAACAAGGGAATACCTTGCTCTGATACCAATCTAAAAAGCAGGATATCTCTTAGGGGGGTGAATTGGAGATTTTTAGAAATTCGTCAAACTCTGAAGAATCTGACGAAGATCAAAGTGAACAAATAGAGATGCAAAGGAAACTAAGTCATCACAGAATCAGGGTACATGCAATCAAGAATCGAAAGAGTGAAGAACATACAATCATAAGGCCATACAAGCGTGAAGAAAATGAATCGACAAAATGAAAGATAGCGTAATGAAATACCGCAGTTCAAATTCGCGAGAGCATAGATCACAAATTCTGCAGCAGACCAATAATGTAAGAGAGGGTTGAGGAATTTCAAACCAGGTTGGCTCGACGAAGACAATGCAATTTGGTAGACAAGTTCCAGTTGCTGCATGAATTGTACGTCTGGTTGAGGCGGCAGAGTTGCAACTCAGAGGACACACATTCCTCACCATATTCCTCTTGAGGTAAGGCCCACAGACCTCGCCCAATCACTCGTGGTAAGTCTTCAAGGTAGAGTTCCAAAACCTTCATAGACTTGTTCACCGGCACACCACAATGACTCTTGGTGTACTCAGAACTTGACACCTAACCGTCTGGAAGAATGACAATCTTCAAAGGTAACATGCATCGGATCCCACAGACCAATCTCTTTAGTGATGCTCAATCACTTTGGCACTGGGTTTTTCCTCACTTAGGATTCTCTCAAAGTCGTCAGAGGATGAGTTGATCTCAAATGACAAATGTCAAATTCTCTCTGAGCAGCCAAGCAACAAGTGGTTGTGGGGGCTGGCTATTTATAGCCAGGGGCAACCTGACATGAATAGTCATAAATTTCTTTCTCTGATTCGACAGTTGCCAGGATAAGGATCCACTCAACAGCTGCATGTGGCGCAGCAACAGTCGAAATTTGAACTCTCAAATTTGTTTGGCACTCGCGAACTCTTAACTCCTCAACCTGATCGAATTCATTGGCGACCAAATGAACTTCGTCAGAGTCGCTAGCAAATGCGTCAGATGTACTGGAGATTTCCAAACGCTTCACTCGAAGCGGCTTTTGTGTATGGGTCTCAATAGGTTTGAGCATCACCTTGGAAATGTAAAATATGTTTATCCTAGACCCCCTTTAACAGTACAGTTTTTCCTATGACTCAAAGAAGAAGAAAAATAAACTATGAAAACAAAATCTTCAAGCTTGAAAGTCTTCACAACAATTTCCTCAATGGCCGTACCAATTTCATCACCAATTTCTTCACTTGAAGAGATTCATTTTAGGGGTCATCTTCCAAGTGTTAAACCAAATCTTCTGGGACTATGTCTCCTGTGTGTACTCACAAACACATTAGTGCCTCAACCTATTTGTCTTCAATACTCCAAAACACTAAGGGGGCACTTGATGCACTTACAAAATCACATAACACAATAAACAACTCAAAATCACACCACCCAGTCAATAAACAACTGCATATTCAATCACACAAGAACACATGTGATATCATCTATTTTGATTTGGACCCTAGAGTTCCATAGCGATGCCTAGCTCCCATGCCGGAAGTTGCTCCGGCCATGGCAGCAAACCACCCCTCCCCCCGGAGACGGCCACTACGGCCTCGCCATCCACCTGCCCGCCTCGCCTCTCTGTTGGCATGGCCTCTCCTCCCCCTCCTTCGACCCTAGGGCGCTCGCGCGCAAATCGCTGGTTGGAGTCGAGCCCTTCCTCGGCTGAGTCCAATGGCTCGCGTCCGGCGTCCTACCTCTAGGGTGCACTGCAGCTCGTCCACCTCAGCCGTCGCAGCTAGGTCGACGCCCCTCGACCCTCGTTACCTCCCCTGCACCCTCCCCTGCGCTCCAAGATCCACCGGCTGTCTGGGGAGGAGGTACCTACGGGCTAGATCTAGGCTCGAGGGAGGAAGCGACCGCGCTAATCTCTACCGCACCGCCCGCGCTGGGGGCTCGATGACAAACCTTGTCGCCGCCCTCCTAGTTGAGCGACGGTGAATGCCCAAGATGCCTCAGCCATGTTCATCCCTCCTTGGAGTGCAAGCAAGACATCTGCTGCGGCCACTGTCGTTTCTTCGGGCACAAGGTGCGGGACAGCCTCTGCCTCATCCGGCCGCGCTCTCCATCTCCTCCCAGGATGCTTCGCTCCCCTCCCCCCGCTCTTGCCCCGGTGCACGACAACTCCTACACCAAATGTTTCGGCCTCCGACCGCCCCGCGTCCTCTAGGGAGGAGTCCGCCACATCGTCACATCCTGCATCTTCTGGGCCGGGTGACCAGGCTACCCCACCGGCCGCGTCATCTTCCTCCCGATCCACCCCCTTTCCGGCCACCCGACTGCCGACCCGCCAGCGCCATCTACTATCTTCCCCGTTCGACTGAGAAGGTGGAGGCCATGCTCAGTCTGGAGCGCGCCCTCCTAGACACTGTGGCTGGTTGCCGCCAAGGTGTGACCCGACACGAGGTCTTCCACACATTACACACCCAGTTTGGTCTCGCCATGCATGAGTTCTTCTTGCACTTCCATGCCTTCGATGACTTCCTCATCAAGTTCTCCTCCTCCGAGTCGCGTGCCCGTGTCGCGCGCACCAGCCTGCGTGCTGGCAGCTTCCGCCTGATCTTCATCCCTTGGATCACTTCACTCGATGGCGCGCCTGTCACTATGCGCTTCCTTGTCTCTATTGAGATCTCTGGCATCCCCGACAACACTTGTCACCGAGTGTCGATGGAATTCCTCCTCTGGCTGTTTTGCCACGTGGAGAACCTTGCCCTGGAGACCAGAAATGCGACGGGCATGTCCATCTTCCGGCTGACCACGTTGATGATGAACCTGGATGCCATCCCTCGCTCCTCTGAGATGCTCGTCCCCGAGACTGATGCGGTCATTCCCGACGCCGACCCTGTCGTGGCGGAGGGTTTCGCACTTGGCCTGAACCGCTTTCCCATTGACATCCACGTGGTTAGCTATGTGGACTTTCGCCTTCCTTCTCCGCCCCCGCCGCCATCGCCGGTCGATGATGACTTTGGAGACGACGGCGCCCCCGGCTCCTCGTCATTGCCCGAGCCCTGGCTGGGTGTCCATGATTACCCTAAGAGTGGCCGTTCTCCCCTAACCGCCATGCCTCTGGTGGCGGTCGTCAACAACGTCGGCAGCGGCCGGCGCCCCCTCCTCAACGTGATTGTCAAGGCATCCTAGGGTCGTACCCCATGGCCTCGGGTGACGACGACAGGATTCCTGCTCGACTCTGCCTCGGGAACAACATGCCACCCACCAGTCCAAGCCTGCCTTTTGTCAGTGCTGGGTCCACTAGTGTTGCTTTGGCAGACTGGGAGGCCTGGCCTGTTGCATGCCAGCAGAAGAACTCTCTGCTTCTGGATAATGTTCTGGCTGGCTCTTTGGATGTTTCTACTACGACTGGTGTGACCGCCTTGACCACTCCCCAATGGCCACCATCCCCTATGCCGCGTGACATCCCCCTCTGCCATGGGCCCGCCTCTTGGCATCGGCGAGATGCTAGCCGAGCGCGTGATTCCGCTTCCAGCCACCCGGCTACCTGCTGAGCCCTGCATGTCATCTCCTGTGCATGCCTATGCTGCCTTGTCGGTGGACCACGTGCCTTCCATGGGCCCGTTGACAGACACTGATGAGATTCTGGCCGAGCACGCGATTTCGCTCCCAGCCACCCGGTAACCAACTGAGCCCGACATGTCATTCCTCATGCATGTTAATGCTACCCTGTCGATGGACCCCGAGGCTTCTGCACCTTCTCACACTGTGGTTGGTGAGGCCGCCACTACCAAGGCGGATCTGGTTCCTGACAGTGCTCTCGCTATGATAGCTACAGGCGATACTTTGGGCCCCCTTGCTGCCCTCCTGCATGCCTCGACCCTTCCGCCCCCATGCTCCGGCCTCTGGGGCCACAACAGAATCCCGAGGTGGCTCCACCATAGACCGCTTCATGTGTGCCACCGGCTGTGCTCTCTTTGGACCACCCCGACCCATCCATACAACTAGTGCGCACGGACGATGCCTCCCCAACCCCACATGGCTTTGTTGGCACTGTTCAAACTGGGATCAACTTTATCCTTTCGCCTCCTGCGCCACGTCGATGACGTTATGAAGTGCCCCCTAACTCCATGCCTCGCCACAGCAGGCTGATCGCACGGGTGGATCATGCTGCGATGGTTGGGTCTAATCCAGAATTATGACCCAATGGATGAGGCAACCTTATCCAAATACATGTCACTGTTCGAGTGCCCACTGGGAGAAGATGTGATCCAAGCCTTTGTCGACTTCTATGGATGGAACATCCCCCATGCACTATGTGTTGAGTCTAGGGAGCTTGCGGCAAGCCCCCACCTTCTGCAGATCTGAGCGCGCCTAGCTCCCCCCTCTAGTGCCCCACCTTTCTTTATGCATCCAAACCTAAAGGTTGTATTCTTGAATGTCTCGGGTCATAATTCCCATGCTAAGAGATATGCAGTTTGCATGGTGATCGCGGTGGCTGCCCCTTGCATCGTGTGTTTCCAGGAAACCAAGATGGAGAACTTCTCCACCTCCCTAGTTCTCAAAACGCTCGGAGCTCAGTTCCACGACTTCTACTATCTCCCTGCCTCTAGCACCCTTGGCGGAATTCTGCTAGCCTGATGTAGCTCTCTGATCAAGCTTTCTAGCCCCACCATTAGCTAACACCACGTCTCTGTGCTCGTTTCCCCCCTCGTGGGCAATCGCCATTGGTGGATTTCTGGGGTCTATGGCCCACGGGGCGACGCAAAGAAGATTGCCTTCCTTGGTGAGATGCATGATTTCCAGGACACGTGCACTGGCCCATGGCTCCTTGGTGGAGACTTCAACAAGATTACCTCTGCTGTGGACAAGAACAAGAGTCGCCTCAATTACAGGACGAAGAGCCGCTATCGGCGGTTCATCGCTGATCTCGAGCTGCACGACATCTGGCCACCGCTACACATGGTTCAATGAGCAAGAGGCCCCCACCCTCATGCGGAATGATAGGGTGCTTTGCACATACACTTGGGATCTGGAATAGCCGTAGTGCATGCTTCATTGCCTCTCATCGGTGGTGTCTGACCACACCCCCCTCCTGCTAGACTGCTCCTTACACCAGGCTGCTTACAAGCGCTTCCACTTCGATCAATCCTAGCCTCAGCTCGAGGGCTATTCCAAGGTGGTCTCGGAAGCCTGGAACTCTGTCCATCCCGACCGGGCCCTTTTCGGTGCATCTACGCCTGTCTAAAGGTCACTGCGCGTCATCTCCACAGTTGGGGCACAAAAACTGTCACTAGCATTGCTGTCTAGATCCTCGTCGCCCGCGAGCTCGTCGCGCGCCTTGACGCTGCTCAAGACCAACGACAGCTCTCGCCTTCAGAGCTGTGGTTGTTCCATAGTCTTAAGCGGGCATATCTTGGCCTCGCCTCCATGGACCAGATGATCACCCGTCATCATTGCCGCCTCTCTTAGCTGTGAAATGGTGCGTCTAACACCGCGTTCTAGCATATCCAAGCTGCTCGCCGGCAGCAGAAATCGCAGATTCTCTGCTTTCATCCGGAGGGACGGCTGCTTTTTGACGAGGAGGCCATGGTCGAAGCCTCTTTCCACCACTTCTCTCGTATCCACTACAAAAAACACTTCCGTGATGAGTGTTTGTCACAGTAGGTCACGTTTTCTGTCATGGATGTACATCGATGACGATTTTTTGACTGAATCAAGATAGTCATACATGTGCTGTCGTAGAAGTGTTCCATCACAATACCAAAATTTATCATCACTGAAGTGTCTACTTCCATGACGATAAATGGTGTGTCATGGAAGCGCTTTCATCAATGGTAACCAACACGTGGCATCCACCATAACAGGTCCTAGTAAAGCTATCGGGTTCCGTTTTGGATCCGATAACCCATTAACAGCCCAGACCAATGGGGATTTTCCACATGTAAAATCATCATTGGCTGGAGGAAACACATGTCGGCTCCTCAGTGGGCCAGATGTCATTGATATCTACTACGCAACCTTCTTCTTGTAAACGTTGTTGGGCCTCCAAGTGTAGAGGTTTGTAGGACTGTAGCAATTTACCATCAAGTGGATGACCTAAGGTTTATCAATCCATGGGAGGCGTAGGATGAAGATGGTCTCTCTCAAATAACCCTGCAACCAAATAACAAAGAGTCTCTTGTTTCCCCAACACACCCAATACAATGGTAAATTGTATAGATGCACTAGTTAGGCAAAGAGATGGTGATACAAGTGCAGTATGGATGGTAGATATAGGTTTTTGTAATCTAATAAAAATAAAAACAACAAGTTCAATAGTAAAATAAGTGAGGGAAAATGGTATTGCAATGCTTCGAAACAAGGCCTAGGGTTCATACTTACACTAGTGCAAGTTCTCTCAACAATGAATATAATTAGATCATATAGCAATCCCTCGACATGCAACAAAGAGTCACTCCAAAGTCACTAATAGCGGAGAACAAACAAAGAGATTATTGTAGGGTACGAAACCACCTCAAAGTTATTCTTTCCGATCAATCCATTGGGCTATTCCTATAAGTGTCACAAACAGACCTAGAGTTCGCAGTAATATAACGCCTTAAGACACACATCAACCAAAACCCTAATGTCACCTAGATACTCCAATGTCACCTCAAGAATCCGCGGGTTTGATTATACGATATGCATCACACAATCTCAGATTCATCTATTCAAACCAACACAAAGAACTTCATAGAGTGCCCCAAAGTTTCTACCGGAGAGTCAAGACGAAAATGTGTGCCAACCCCTATGCATAGATTCCCAAGGTCACGGAACCCGCAAGTTGATCACCAAAACATATATAAAGTGAATCAATAGAATACCCCATTGTCACCACGGTTATCCCACACAAGACATACATCAAGTTTTCTCAAATCCTTAAAGACTCAATCCAATAAGATAACTTTAAGGGGAAACTCAATCCATTACAAGAAGGTAGAGGGGGAGAAACATCATAAGATCCAACTATAGTAGCAAAGTTCGCGGTACATCAAGATCTTGCCAAATCAAGAACACGAGAGAGAGAGAGAGAGGGAGAGGGAGAGAGAGAGAGATCAAACACATAGCTACTGGTACATACCCTCAGCCCCGAGGGTGAATTACTCCCTCCTCATCATGGAGAGCACTGGGATGATGAAGATGGCCACCGGTGATGGTTCGCCCCTCCGACAGGGTGTTGGAACAGGGTCTCGATTGGTTTTTGGTGGCTACACAGGCTTGCAGCGGCGGAACTCCCGATCTTGGTTCTGTTCTAGAAGTTTGGGGATATATAAGACGTGTTGGCGTTGGGAACAAGTAAGGGGGTCCCCGAGTCAGCCACGAGGTAGGGGGCGCGCCCAGGGGTTTAGGGCATGCCCTCCACCCTCGTGGTTGAATTGGGACTCTTTTGGTCCATCTCTGATGCTCCGTGGGCTTCTTATGGTCCAAAAATAATCTCCGTCAATTTTCAGGTCAATTGGACTCCATTTGATATTCTTTTTCTGTGATACTCAGAAACGAGGAACAAGATAAACTGGCACTGGGCTCTAGTTAATAGGGTAGTCCCCAAAATCATATAAAATAGCATATAGAACATCCAAGATGGATAATATAATAGCATGGAATAATAAAAAAATTATAGATACGTTGGAGACGTATCAAGCATCCCCAAGCTTAATTCCTCCTCGTCCTCGAGAAGGTAAATGATAAAAACCAAATTTTTGATGTGGAATGCTACCTAACATATTTATCCATGTTATTTTCTCTATTGTGGCATGAATGTTCAGATCCGCAGGATTCAAAACAAAAATTTAATATTGACATAAAAACAATAATACTTCAAGCATACTAACAAGGCAATTATGTCTTCTCAAAATAACATGGCTAAAGAAAGATTATCCCTACAAAACCATATCGTCTGGCTATGCTCCATCTTCATCACACAAAATATTCAAATCATGCACAACCCCGATGACAAGCCAAGCAATTGTTTCATACTTTTGATGTTCTCAAACTTTTTCAACTTTCATGCAATATATGAGCATGAGCCATGGGCATAGCACTATAGGTGGGATAGAATATGGTGGTTGTGGAGAAGACAAAAAGAAGGAGATAGTCCCACATCAACTAGGCGTATCAACGGGCTATGGAGATGCCCATCAATAGATATCAATGTGAGTGAGTAGGGATTGCCATGCAACAGATGGACTAGATCTATAAGTGTATGAAAGCTCAAAAAGAAACTAAGTGGGTGTGCATCCAACGTGGTTGCTCATGAAGACCTAGGGTGATTTGAGGAAGCACATCATTGGAATACCCAAGCCAAGTTCTATAATGAAAAATTCCCACTAGTATATGAAAGTGACAAAATAAGAGACTCTCTATCATGAAGATCATGGTGCTACTTTGAAGCACAAGTGTGGAAAAAGGATAGTAACATTGCCCCTTCTCTCTTTTTCTCTCATTTTTTGATTGTCTTCTTTGGCCTCTTTTTTTATTGGCTTCTTTGACCTCCTTTTTTTGATTTCCTCACATGTGACAATGCTATGATCATCACACTTTTATTTACTTACAACTCAAAAAATTACAACTCGATACTTAGAACAAAAAATATGACTCTATGTGAATGTCTCCGGCGGTGTACCGGGATGTGAAATGAATCAAGAGTGACATGTATGAAAGAATTATGAATGGTGGCTTTACCACAAATACGATGTCGACTACATGATCATGCAAAGCAATATGACAATGATGAAGTAAGCCATAATAAACGAAATGGTGGAAAGTTGCATGTCAATATATCTCGGAATGGCTATGGAAATGCCATAATAGGTAGGTGTGGTGGCTGTTTTGAGGAAGGTATATGGTGGGTGTATGGTACCGGCGAAAGTTGCGTGGCACAAGAGAGGCTAGCAATGGTGGAAGGGTGAGAGTGCGTATAATCCATGGACTCAACATTAGTTATAAAGAACTCACATACTTATTGCAATAATCTATTAGTCATTGGAACAAAGTACTACACGCATGCTCCTAGGGGGATAGATTGGTAGCAAAAGACCATCGCTCGTCCCTGACCACCACTCATAAGGATGACAATCAAAAAAATATCTCATGCTCCAACTTCATTACATAATGTTTCACCATACGTGCATGCTACGGGAATCAAAAACCTCAACACAAGTATTTCTCAAATTCACAATTACTCCACTAGCATGACTCTAATAACATCATCTTCATATCTCAAAACAATCATAAGGAATCAAACTTGTCATAGTATTCAATGCACTTCATATGAAAGTTTTTATTATATCCCTCTTGGATGCCTATCATATTAGGAGTAAATTCATAGCCAAAGCAAATTACCATGCTGTTTAAGACTCTCAAAATAATAGAAGTGAAACATGAGAGTTCATCAATTTCTTCAAAATAAAACCACGACCGTGCTCTAAAAAGATATAAGTGAAGCACTAGAGCAAACGACAAACTACTCTAAAAGATATAAGTGAAGATCAATGAGTTGTCGAATAATTATGTAACTATGTGAAGACTCTCCAACATTTAAGAATTTCAGATCTTGGGATATTATTCAAACAGAAAGCAAAACAAAATAAAATGACATTATAAGGATAGCGCATCTCATGTGAAGAAGCAAAAACTTAGGCTAAACCAAAACTGACCGATAGTTGTTGAAGAAGAAAGGCGGGATGCCAACCGAGGCATCCCCAAGCATAGATGCTTGAGGCTTCTTGAAATATTAATTAGGGATGCCTTGGGCATCCCCAAGCTTAGATGCTTGAGACTTCTTGAAATATTAATTAGGGAAGCCTTGGGCATCCCCAAGATTGAGCTTTTGTGTCTCCTTAATTCCTTTTATGTCACGGTTTCCCTAAATCTTTAAAACTTCATCCACACAAAACTCAACAAGAACTCGTGAGATAAGTTACTATAAATCAACGCAAAACCTTATCATTATCTACTGTAGAAAATTACTAAAATTATTATCTGATATTGCCTACTAAATGCATGTGCATATTTAATACTCCTATCCTCAAATAGAATTATTAAACAGGCAAACATATGCAAACAATGCAAACATAACACCAATCTATCTAAAAAACACAGTCTGTAAAGAATGCAAGAGGACTCATACTTCCCTAACTCCAAAAATTCTAAAAAATTACCACACTGTAGAAAATTTGTTGTTACTCCTTGTGTAAACATTGCAATATTTTATCATGTTCCGACTATTCACCAATATTCAAAAAATAACAGCAAACTTTTTGTTTTCAAAACAACAACATATAGACTTGTAAAATAAGCATGGTAAAGGCTATACTTGAATTTTTTATTGAACTAAAAGATATAGAACATGTCTCTGAATAACAGCAAGAAAATCTAAACAAAAGAAAATGATGCTCCAAGCAAAACAAATATCATGTGGTGAATAAAAATATAGCTCCAAGTAAAGTTACCGATGAACGAAAACGAAAGAGGGGATGCCATCCGGGGATTCCCCAAGCTTAGGATCTTAGTTGTCCTTGAATATTACCTTGGGGTGCCTTGGGCATCCCCAAGCTTAGTCTCTTGCCACACCTTATTCCATAGTCCATCGAATCTTTACCCAAAACTTGAAAACTTCACAACACAAAACTCAACAGAAAATCTTATGAGCTCTGTTAGTATAAGAAAATAAATCACCACTTAGGTACTGTTGTGAACTCATTCTAAATTCATATTGGTGTTATATCTACTGTATGCCAACTTCTCCATGGTTCATACCCTTAGATACTACTCATGGATTTATCAAAATAAGCAAACAACACATAGAAAACTGAATCTGTCAAAAACAGAACAATCTGTAGTAATCTGGAAACTTTCCATACTTTTGTAACTCCAAAAATTCTGAAAAATAAGGACAACCTGGGAAATTTTTATACCAATCTTGTGTAAAAAATTCAGATCAAAAGCACATTCCAGTGATTTTTCAAATTTCCTGGACTGAGTGCAAAAGTTTCTATTTTTGCACAGAATCAAGTCAATTATCATCCACACTATCACAAAGGCTTTACTTGGCACTTTATTGAGGCAAAAGCTATAAAACATGATTACTACAGTAGCATAATCATGTGGACACACAAAAACAGTTGGGGTAAATATTGGGTTGTCTCCCAACAAGCGCTTCTCTTTAATGCCTTTCTGCTAGGCATGATGATGTTAATGATGCTCACATAAAAGATAAGAATTGAAACATAATGGGATCATCATGAAGCATATGACTAACACATTTAAGTCTAACCCACTTTCTATGCATAGGGATTTTGTGAGCAAACAATTTGTGGGAACAAGAATCAACTAGCATAGGAAGGTAAAACACGCATAACTTTAAGATTTTCAACACATAGAGGGGAAACTTGATATAATTGCAACTCCTACAAGCATATATTCCTCCCTCATAATAATTTTCAGTAGCATCATGAATGAATTCAACAATATAAATATCACATAAAGCATTATTTTCATGATGCACACACATAGATATTTTACTACTCTCGACATATGCAAATTTCTTCAATAGTAGTGGGAGAAAACTCAACAAAATAACTATCATGTGAGGCATAATCCAATTCAAAATTAAAATCATGATGACAAGTTTCATGGTTATCATTATTCGTTATAGCATACATGTCATCACAATAATCATCATAGATAGCAACTTTGTTCTCATAATCAATTGGAACCTCTTCCGAAATAGTGGATTCATCACTAAATAAAGTCATGACCTCTCCAAATCTACTTTAATAATTATCACAATATGATTCAACACCCTCCAAAATAGTGGGATCATTACTTCCTAAAGTTTACACTCTTCCAAACCCACTTTCATCAACATAATCATCATAAATAGGAGGCCTGCTATCATCATAATAAATTTGCTCATCAAAACTTGGGGGACTAAAAATATCATCTTAATCAAACATAGCATCCCCGAGCTTGTAGCTTTGCATATCATTAGCATCATGGATATTCAAGAAATTCATACTAACAACATTGCAATCATGCTCATCATACAAATATTTTGTGGCAAACATTTTATAGACTTCTTCTTCTAACACTTGAGCACAATTTTCCTTTCCATCATTTTCACGGAAGACATTAAAAAGATGAAGCATATGAGGCAACCTTAATTCCACTTTTTTGTAGTTTTATTTTATAGACTAAACTAGTGATAAAACATGAAACTAAAAGATTCGATTGCAAGATCTAAAGATATATCTTCAAGCACTAACCTCCCCAGGCAATGATGCCAGAAAAGAGCTTTGTCGATGGTATGTGAGTGCCTCTTACCTAGCCTCCCCGGCAACGGCGCTAGAAAAGAGCTTGATGTCTACTATGCGAACCTTATTCTAGTAGACGTTGTTGGGCCTCCAAGTGCAGAGGTTTGTAGGATAGTAGCAAATTTTCCTCAAGTGGATGACCTAAGGTTTATCAATCCGTGGGAGGGGTAGGATGAAGATGGTCTCTCTCAAACAAGCCTGCAACCAAATAACAAAGAGTCTCTTGTGTCCCCAACACACCCAATAAAGTGGTAAATTGTATAGGTGCACTAGTTCGGCGAAGATATGGTGATACAAGTGCAATATGGATGGTAGATATAGGTTTTTATAATCTAAAAATATGAAAACAACAAGTTAACTAGTAATAAAAGTGAGCAAAAACGGTATTGCAATGATTCAAAACAAGGCCTAGGGTTCATACTTTCACTAGTGCAAGTTGTCTAAAAAATGATAACATTATTAGATCATATAACAATCCCTCAACATGCAACAAAGAGTCACTCGAAAGTCACTAATAGCCGAGAACAAACGAAGAGAAACCACCTCAAAGTTATTGTTTCCGATCAATCCATTGAGCTATTCCTACAAGTGTCACAAATAGCCCTAGAGTTTGTAGTAAAATAACACCTTAAGACACACATCAACCAAAACCCTAATGTCACCTAGATACTCCAATGTCACCTCAAGTATCCGCGGGTTTGATTATACGATATGCATCACACAATCTCAGATTCATCTATTGAAACCAACACAAAGAACTTCATAGAGTGCCCCAAAGTTTCTACCAGAGAGTCAAGACGAAAATGTGTGCCAACCCCTATGCATAGATTCCCAAGGTCACAGATCCCGCAAGTTGATCACCAAAACATACATCAAGTGAATCAATAGAATACCCCATTGTCACCACGGGTATCCCACGCAAGACATACATCAAGTGTTCTCAAATCCTTAAAGACTCAATACATTAAGATAACTTCAAAGGGAAAACTCAATCCATTACAAGAAGGTAGAGGGGGAGAAACATCATAAGATCCAACTATAGTAGCAAAGTTCACGGTACATCAAGATCTTGCCAAATCAAGAACACGAGAGAGAGAGAGAGAGAGATCAAACACATCGCTACTGGTACATACCCTCAGCCCCGAGGGTGAAATACTCCCTCCTCATCATGGAGAGCGCTGGGATGATGAAGATGGCCACGGGTGATAGTTCCCCCCTCCAGCAGGGTGCCGGAACAGGGCCCCGATTGGTTTTTGGTGGCTATAGAGGCTTGTGGCGGTGGAACTCCCGATCTTGGTTCCGTTCTGGAAGTTTGGGGATATATAAGAGGTGTTGGCGTCAGGAACAAGTCAGGGGGGTCCCCGAGTCAGCCACGAGGTAGGGGACGCGCCCTCTACCCTCGCGATTGACTCAGGACTCTTCTGGTCCATCTCCGATGCTCCATGGGCTTCTTCTGGTCCAAAAATAACCTGCGTAAATTTTCAGGTCAATTGGACTCCGTTTGATATTCCTTTTCTGCGATACTCAAAAACAAGGAAGAGGCAAAAACTGGCACTAGGCTCTTAGGTTGGTCCCAAAAATTATAGAAAATAGCATATAAATGCATATAAAACATCCAAGATGGATAATATAATAGCATGGAACAATCAAAAATTAAAGATACTTTGGAGATGTATCAGTCCTCCATCCAATGGAGGAGACATGCCTATGATATGTGGACACGTGGCAGGGCCCAAGAGAGGCCCATATAGGTTAAAAAGGCGGCCCAGTCAAAGGCCTGTAGTATTTACTAAGGTACCACTAACGGACTGTTTAAACATGGCCCATTTACGGCCCAAAGCCAGATTTGGCCCGTTAATTGTTTGCCGAATATTTGGGCCCAATTACGGCCCAGTGACATTTGGGCCTGTTAGAATCCCGATGTAGACATGGGCCCACTTCAGCTCGGTGTGTCTTTCGGCTTACGAATGGCCCGTGCTGCCCATGGGCCATATACGGTACGAGGCGACATCCGACCCACTAACGGCCCGTGATCAAGGTGGCAACAGTTCAGCCCAATGTGACTTTGAGCTTGTTCAAGGCCTGTCATATAATTTGGTCCGTTGATGCCTCTACTAAGCTTTTGGCCTCTTAAAGGCCCATGATATTAGTGGGCCAACTGAGGCCCGAGATATGTTTCGTCCTGGTAATGGCATGTCATATAACTCGGCCAATAATGGCCCGATCAACATTTCAGCCTGTTGAAGGGCCATCGACGACTAGTGAAAACTGAGGCCCAACATGCATTGCGGCCTACTAAAGGCCCATGGTATCTTCTAGGCCATAACAGGCTAGCAGAATATTCAGCCTGTTACATGGGCCCAACTAATGGCCAGAAGCTACATGGGCCCAACTAAGCCCTGGGTCCACTAAAGGCCAACTAAAGTTTGGGCCGAATATAGGCCCGTGTAAGTTGTGGGCCTGGCGCAAAGTGTGAAGGCTCCAATGGCCTTTCTGGCCCAAGAAAGTTGCAGACCGGCCCAATTATGGCCCGCTACAATGCAGGCCCGTTAGAGGCGAATGTTTCAGCCCGGTCGACTACATCAGATTTTCCCCATTTTTTAGATAGCGAATGATGGCATATATGGTAATTAGTACGAATTAAGAACAAACCTACCCTATAAAATAAAGAAATTATGGCATAGTGGCTTAGAATAAACCTACACTATATAATAAAGGATTTTTGGTATATTACAACCACTGGGCATCGAAGTTCGCCACCAGTGATCATAAAGCGCAACGAAGAAGCAGATTACAAAAAATGGGTGCCATTGCAGCATAACAAAATTATACTGAACCAAGACCACTTCTAAGATAGTTCAAGAAAGGTTAGCCTTGTGCAGGAACTGCTGCTCAAGCTGCTGAGCAAGGCTGTGTGACCGACCTAGCATGTCGGTTATAGATTCCAGGTGTAGCTGTTTAGCAATGAGGTTCTCATTGGTGTTCTGTGCGATCTTTCTTAGAGATAGGACTTCCAGTCAAAGTTGAGTTGTAGAATGCCTTTCTGCTAGAACTTGGGACTGAAGAAGTCAAACTAATTCAGATAGCGAATTCTGCGAGCTTGTCTGACTACTAGTCTCAAGTAACTTGAACACTGCATCAAGACATGACTTTGGGGTCGTCTCGCTATCTTCAAGATGGTTTGCCTTCTTCGCTGTAATATATGTTGGGTTTGTCTCACAACCTTCAGGAGACTTGTGCATGCCATCAGGCATATCACCCTGAAACAAGCAAAGAGATGACAGGTTTTGCGCGTGTATAAACAAAGATGGTAACTGTGCTGTCTATTCCATCTAATTTCAAATTGGAAAATAAAGAGTTAGTTCAAAATATCAATAACATAATTTGGCATTGTTCATAATGCGGGGAGCTTCACCGCACTACTGGATTACCATGTCAACAAAACAAGCATAGATGAAGGGAAAAGAAAATCATTGTGTCTCTTTTAGTTACTGTGCATGGCATATTGTTCATATCATCAGCCACATTAGTAAGATAAAACATGAGATAATAAGGTGCAAGCGTGCGCTGCTTCACCACAAACTGGATTATAGATCCACAAAAACAAGCATACACATAGGGAGTATTGAGTAATGTGCATGGTATGAATAAGGAATTTGGTTTTACAACTAAAACTTGGAACTTACAGTTGTTGCGAACATGCATTTTGATAGAAACAACAAACTAAACAACAGTTGATGATAGGGAGTATGAGCAAATTAAGTAGCACTTGAGGATAAATGCTTTAGAAGGACTAACTTACATTAATAGTTAACAACGGCTTTATAATGCCCTTCTCCATGTCAATGGAAGGATACCTCAAGAATTTCAGCATAGAATCTTCTTCATAAGCATTGCATGTACTCTGCATTTTGTAGAGAGTAATTATAGATATGATAATACTGGAAGGAATAGAGGATAATGAAGATAAGATGCAGATTGATGCTACAAATCAACTACCAATCCCTGGAAGTACAAGCATTACATGACAAAAAGTACTGACAAGAGCAATGGGCTACACTTCTGCACTGGCATTGTTGTATTCAACATTTTGGTAAGATTAAATATAGATTTGATATTTTTTAGTAAATGGTGGGCGAGGGAGATAAGATGTAGAATGCTACAGAATGAACCAATCCCTCTTCCCTTAATATAAGAGTGTTTTGTACACTAGTGTACTGTACAAAACACTCATTATGGGATGGAGGGAGTAGCTGTTAATGTAAAAAATACAGTGGTAGACGACATTCAGTCCTTACAATAGGAATACAGAGCTAAACCTCTTCAATAGCATTGGGTTGATTCTAAATTTATTTAAGAGTCGATACAGATCTTATGATGTCCACCAAATGGAGGATAACGAGGCTAACATGTGTAGTGATGCGACATAATCAACCAGCTATGCAAGAGGTACTCACAAGAGAAATGCAGTGTGCAGTATAGTTGCGAGATTCTGTTGTCCCTTGAGAATGAATGTTATTATGCAAACAGTTTTCATACAAGTGAGATGTTAAGGCACATGCAGAAATGTAGTTCAATTGTGATGTGATATCATAGACAGTACCTTACGCTGCAAACGACACCAATGTGTAACAAGATTATTCCAGTCACTGTCTGATAAATATAGCACCAGAGACTTTACAGAAATTTCGTTTAGAGGCTTGCCATCGAAGTGCGCTTGCCTCTGGTAGGAACGATACTTCATAAACAAGTGCTTGAAAAGAGCAACCAACCCTTGCTCGTCTTGACTATCTAGTTTGGTCGTCACATATTTAAAAGAATGAAATCTGGTGTCTTCTATCGGCAAAAACATATGAAATAATTACCATGAATAACTTTAGTACATTACTTACGCGTAAGTTGCGGAGGAAGAGTGGAGATTGTTCTTTTTCTATGGTATAATCTTTCCATGAAGGAAAGATGCACACAAAGTTCCTGATAATAATATAAGCTTCGTCTTCTAAACTTGGAAGAATTGGAACAAGGGTCCTATTTGCTGCAATTGGGGCTCTCTCTCGTTCAAAAAGGGATTTGGCAACTGGATTTGGTATACTCTTTGCTGGAATGGGGGTTTTGCATCATAGTGCTGGTGCTATGTCAACGAGAATCATCATACTGTTTGTTGCAGTTGGGGTCTGCTGAGTTGGGGCATTAGATATGGCTAGTGTAGTAGGGCTAGAGTCTGCTAGAGTTGTGGCCGTGTTTTCTAGATCTGGTGATATTACAACTACGCCTAATGGGCTATTTGATTTATCAGGTGTCACTACCTTTTCCAAATACTTGGTTCGTGCTCCTTCATGATCAGCAATCGCCCTCTTCCTTTTGAACGTCTGATACACAAGACCAACATTTGAATGGATAAATATGGTATGATGATAGATGTAATATGTACTGAAAATGCACAAGCAGGGCATATTCACATACACGATGTGTAAACTAAGCTAATGGCAGTGCAACAATGTATAAGCAATGCAAAGCACCAGTTGCAAGATATGTGCGACCAATATAACCTTGGAAAGTTAGAGCAAGCCCCTTGATGGGTGAATAATATAGGGCATCTGCCTTTGACTCCTCCACTAGGGAGCTACACTGACTTAGGTCTCCCTCTATCTCAGATTCATTGTTAGGATCCTATTTTGAGCATGAATTTGTAGGTGCAGAGCGTTTGCATTGCATTGCATCTAGACTTGATTCCAGTCCCTTAATGCCAAGTTTGATAGCCATGGCATTGTTCTACTTTATTCTTTTCATGCATGCAAGCTCATAATCATTATGACGCTGTTTAGAATCTGAGATTCATGAAAACATAAAAAGTAGTCAGATTATCTATGGAATGCATTGCGGAGTCAACTCGAAGAGTGTTTCCCTACAAACCCCTACGTATACAAAGTTCACCCCCAACTGTGCTGACTAGACCACACACAGAAATACAAACTTCGTATGTCTCTAGAATCATATCAAATTCGTATTGGAACAAATAAACTAAGGAACTATGAGTGGCATAATGTTTAGCTTCAAGGGTGCAGTGCTGGTAGTGTGACACAGAGAAAGTAGGCATATTGTATTCCATGTAAAAAATCGTAGTCTATGTAAAATGTGGATATGAAACTTTCTTTCTATACAATGCAGTGTTTGTTGCCCACACATGATGGAAGAGATCACACAGAGAAATACTATTCACTCATGTCTGCGGTTCCAATATTTTGAAACAGGGCGGTCCACCCTAAAAGAATATTGACAACAAATATGACAAGGCAAGCATAGAGGTAGTGAATCAATCATTACTTGTGATCTTACTAGGACAAGTATGCAGAATTGTCATTGCAGTAAGAGACTGTCCAAAATCCGAATCAAGAAGTTGGTCTAGCACTTATTGTTTGCAACTAATTGACGTGAATAATTGGATATCATATCGAATGAGTAAGAAAGACAAGTAAAATTGTCAACAAACCTGGCCTGCAGTAGTAATCTGGGTCAATGTCACTATGACCAAAAATCCAACATGACTAGTGTCTGTTCCTAGGGCCGGAATTTTGAAACCCTATGAACTTTAGAGGTACTAAAGATTACTGAAATACTATCTGAACCATTAAGTGTAGGCAACACTCAGTACACAACAAACCTAATGACAGTCCTGCCTAATGAGTAATGAATCAATTAGAAAATGGGTGATGAGGAGTGGATTATTGTTGAGGATGTATCTTAGGATAAATCGGGTTTGCTTAGTGGTTGTTGCATGCCTGAGCCCTGAACAAACTGGGAAGGGAGGCACAGCGACGCGCCCGGGATGCGGTGACGCTGTTGGACGAGCGTCTCCTGACCTCCTGTTAGTCCGGCATCTCCTCCTAGATACATGCCACCCGGGTACGGCAAGTTGCCGGTGAAGCAGGCGGCTGGGGGCGACTAGAGATCGGAAGCGAAATAGAACAGAGGGGAATCGGGGTCTGGGCCGACCCAAAATCCCAGGGTGGGCCGCAACCCACCGTGAGCACCCTGTAGGTCCACACCTGAGCGGCTCACATGCATTTTGAAACAAAATTAGGAACATTTAGCTGACCAATTAAACGACTCTGTTTTAATAATATCAAATTCGTATTTGAACAACTAAGCTTGTTTAGCTTGATGGGTGGAGCAGTGGTATTATCACACGAAGCACATATGTTGATCATATATCGATCATAAAAGGGGGGAACCCTAACATTATCAATTAAACCCTATTATGACTGTGCCATGGCAGATTTGAAGATGCGAACTATAGAAATGCTATTTAGAAACCATTGTTGCTTCAAACTAAGAACTAAATTCTAAGAGCTGAAATGAAAGTACAGTAACCAAGTTACGATCTATTTTCTGGTTGAGATCAAAAATATGAGCAGATATGAAGTAGTACCACCTCTCTTGCGGCAACGTGTAGGCATCATGGGTGCGATGGCTGTCGGTGGTGTTGAAGCAGATCTACGACGGTAGATGGGTGCATTGGGGGATAAGCCCCGTTGCGGTGGACGAGAAGGTCATGGGAGCAGCCCCGACAAGGAGGACGACGGTGCCGATGAAGCAAGAGGACGCGATGCAAGGGTCCTGGTCCGTCGCTATGGATGAGAAACATCAATCACTAGCAGTGGATGATGTGATCTTAGTAGGCGCTCCAGCATGGTGGAAGACGATGATGATGGATGGGGTGGAGGACAGTGGAGATGGATGGGGTGGCAGACGGAGGAGGCTGG
This sequence comes from Triticum aestivum, assembly GCF_018294505.1. Taxonomy (NCBI): domain Eukaryota; kingdom Viridiplantae; phylum Streptophyta; class Magnoliopsida; order Poales; family Poaceae; genus Triticum; species Triticum aestivum. The sequence continues at coordinate 380,607,513 of NC_057801.1, forward strand.
TGTGGTGATGGTGTTCTAGCGTGGATGGTGTATGAATGGGAAAACGGAGGGAGATGTACAGGGAACCATGTTTCTGGGACGCGCTTGTTTGAAATATGGGAAAGTTACGAACTTAGCCCCCGTTTAAAATTTGGACGTCTCATCGGTTGGGGATAGGACGGTAATCTCGCATCTCCCCAATATTTGCCTAGAGTGATTTCGGGCGAGGAGAGGGTGGTTTGCCGCCCACGGTTGGCGCCCATGGTGTATGAACGGGTGAGGGTGTCCTAGATTAGGGGGTCCTTGGACAGCCGGACTATATACTTCGGCCGGACTGTTGGACTATGAAGATACAAGATTGAAGACTTCTTCCCGTGTCCGGGTGGGACTCTCCTTTGCGTGGAAGGCAAGCTTGGCAATTCAGATATGTAGATCTCCTTCTCTGTAACCGACTCTGTGTAACCCTAGCCCCCTTAGGTGTCTATATAAACCGGAGGGTTTAGTCCGTAGGACAAGAACAATCATAATCATAGGCTAGCTTCTAGGGTTTAGCCTCTACGATCTCGTGGTAGATCAACTCTTGTAATACTCATATCATCAAGATCAATCAAGCAGGAAGTAGGGTATTACCTCCATCAAGAGGGCCCAAACCTGGGTAAACATCGTGTGCCCCGCCTCCTGTTACCATTAGCCTTAGACGCACAGTTCGGGACCCCCTACCCGAGATCCGCCGGTTTTGACACCGACATTGGTGCTTTCATTGCGAGTTCCACTGTGTCGTCACGATAAGGCTTGATGGATCCTTCAATCATCTTCAACGATGCAATCCGGGGTGAGGTTTTTCTCCCCCGACAGATCTTCGTATTCAGTGGCTTCCTACTGCGGGCCAACTCGCTTGGCCATTTGGAGCAGATCGATAGCTACGCCCCTGGCCCTCAGGTCAGGTTTGGAAGCTTGAACTATAGTGTCGACATCCACGGAGACTTGATCGACAGATTCGAGCCCATGTCAGGTGCACCGAACAATCACGACGAGCATGACTTAGATCTACCATCGGACAGTGTTCGAGAGATCACGCCTGCGACTGCCCCAGTCGTCAATCTGGAGCAGATCGTGTCGTCCGAGGACGGGTGGATGGACCCCGCCACAGAGGCCGCACACTCATCGGTGCTAGAGCCGAACACAGACTTCACATCCAAAGAAATATGTGTCATCGGACCTTCGGACTCGTCTCCAGCCACAGGCTTCGAACCGCGTACGTCCGTGCCTATCAAATCTGATTGGGCACCGATCATGGAGTTTACCTCTATGAATATCTTTTAGCACTCGCCTTTGGGCGACGTGCTGAATTCATTGAGGTCTCTCTCTCTCTCTCTTTGTTAGGAGACTCCTGGTCGAATTATGTCCGGCTAGAGTGGGAAGCGGACGACGAAGAAATTCGTTCCCCACCCACCACCCACTTAATAGCCATGGTCGATGACCTAACCGACGGGCTTGACTTCAACTTCGAAGACATCGACGGTATGGAAGACGATGCAGAAGAAGGACAGGAACCACCACCTACAGGGCGCTGGACAGCCACCTCATCATATGATATATATATGGTGGACACGCCCAAAGAAAGCGATGGCGATGAGGCAATGGAGGATATCCCCCTGAGAAGCAATCTAAGCATCGGCGTCATAGGCGCCGCTCTAAGCCCCGTTAGAGAAAAAATAGCGATACCAGCACAAATAGCAATCCGGATGGTGCCGAAGATGAAAACAACCCCGCCCAGCCAGGCTTCGAGCAGGCCGAATGGGAAGATGGGCAAGCTAGCCCTAAGGAACATGCAATGGATGGAGAATCAGAGGATGACAATTACATGCCCCTCTCTGAAGACGAAGCGAGCCTCGGTGCCGAAGAATTCATCATGCCTGAGGATCCCGTCGAGCGGGAGCGCTTCAAGCGCCGGCTTATAGCGACTGCAAAAAACCTGAAGAAAAAATAGCAGCAGCTTCAAGCTGATCAAGATCTGCTAACTGACAGATGGACTGAGGTCCTGGCAGCCGAGGAATACGGACTCGAGCGCCCTACCAAAATATACCCAAAGCATAGGTTGCTACCTCAACTAGAGGGGGAGACATCAAAGCCTACGCTACCAGCGCATGATGCGGCTGACCGGCCACCTTGGGGCCGAGACAAAGCGGCGTTTCAGCCCGAAGTCCGGCCCGCACCCCGACGCCAAACAAGGAAAAACACGAAGGCCCGGGGCTCCACGCATGACCCGCAAGACAAATTGAAAAAAGCAGGATAGCCAAGATCGATCTACGGATCACGGGGGCGCGCCCCAATGTGTGACGATGATCGTCACACCGGATATACTAAAAACAAATCCAGCCGGGCCGAATACAACAGACCAGACCCATTTGAATTGTGTCGTGATGTAGCCCGGCATAAAGACGCTGCACACCCCCTATGCTTCATTGATGAAGTAATGGATCATGAATTCCCAGAAGGGTTTAAACCCGTAAACATTGAATCATATGATGGTACTACATACCCCGCGGTGTGGATAGAACATTTCTTCCTCCACATTCACATGGCCCGCGGAGATGATCTGCACGCCATCAAGTACCTCCCACTAAAACTCAAGGGACCAGCTCGGCATTGGCTGAATAGCTTGCCGACAAACTCCATCAGGAGTTGGGAGAACCTGGCAAACGCATTCCTAGACAACTTCCAGGGCACTTATGTGCGACCGACGATGACGACGACGTCTTGCACCATTGTTGGCGTACTGTTAGACGTTGGCCCTAGCTTCAAGGAAGGCCGGAATGTTCTGGACTTCATCTCCAGGAGAGAGTCAACTGGCGGGAGGAGGCGACCGGCGTTGGTGCAGGGAAGCGGTCGATGATGGTGATCCATGCCGCTGAGGGGGGCACCATCACCCGCGCGGGGACAGGCGCTGGCAACGGCGTGGTGGAGACAATCGTGTGCACAGGCACCGGCATGGGCGCACGCGTCAGTGCACGCGCAGGCGCATGCGCTGACAGGTGCACGGGCATCGGCATGAGCACGCGCGTCGTGCACGCGGAGATGCATGCGCTGGTAGGTGCACGCGCACCTGAAAGTCGATGGGTGATACGTCTCCAATGTATATATAATTTTTGATTCTTCCATGCTATTATATTATCATTCTTGGATGTTCTACAGTTATTTTATAGTAATTTTATATCATTTTTGGTACTAACCTATTGACATAGTGCCCAGTGCTAGTTGCAGTTTTCTGCTTGTTTTTTACACCGCAGGAAATCAATATCAAATGGAGTCCAAATGCAGTGAAACTTTTTGTGGATTTTTTTGGACCAGAAGACATCCAATGGGCCGAAGAAGTACCGGAGAGGGAGCCCGAGGGGGGCACAAGACACCAGGGTGCGCCTGGGCCCCCAGACGTGCCCAGGTGGGTTGTGCCCACCTCGATGGCCTCAGGCACAGCCTCTTTGCTCTATAAATACCCTGATATTTCAGAAACCCTAGGGGAGTCGACGAAATTCAATTCCATCCGCCGCAAGTTACAGAAACACCAGATCCAATCTACACACCATCACAGAGGGGTTCATCATGTCCATTGGTGCCTCTCCGATGATGCGTGAGTACTTCTTTGTAGACCTACGAGTCCGTAGTTAATAGCCAGATGGCTTCCTCTCTCTCTCTCTCTCTCTCTCTCTCTCTTGATTCTCAATACAATGGTCTCTTGGAGATCCATATGATGTAAGTCTTTTTGCAGTGTGTTTGTTCGGATCGGATGAACTTTGAGTTTATGATCAGATCTATGTTTTTGTCCATGAAAGTTATTTGAGTCTTCTTTGATCTCTTATATGCATGATTGATTATAGCCTCGTATTTCTTCTCCGATATTTGGGTATTGTTTGGCCAACTTGATCTATTTATCTGCAATGGGAAGAGGTGCTTTGTGATGGGTTCGATCTTACAGTGATTGATCCCAGTGACAGAAGGGGAAACGACACATATGTATCATTGCTATTAAGGATAACAAGATGGGGTCTATTTCTACATAAATAGATCTTGTCCACATCATGTCATCGTCCTTATTGCACTACTCCATTTTTCCATGAACTTAATACACTAGATGCATGCTGGATAGCGGTCGATGTGTGGAGTAATAGTAGTAGATGCAGGCAGGAGTTGGTCTACTAATCTTGGACGTGAGGCCTATATAATGATCATTTCCTGGATATCATCATGATTATTTGATGTTCCATCAATCGCCCAACAATAATGGTTTTCCCACCGTATGCTATTTTTCTCGAGAGAAGCCACTAATGAAACCTACGGCCCCCGGGTCTCTTCTTTATTATATTTGCCTTTGCTATCTATTTTCCTTTGCCTTTATTTTTAGTCCTATTAAACCAAAATTACAAAAATACCTTGCTGCACTTTATTCTATTTGTGATCTATTTGTCCTATCTATTACCACTTTATTACGTCTCCTCGCCAATTTCTGGCGTTGTTACCTGAAAGGGATTGACAACCCCTTTAACACGTCGGGTTGCGAGTATTTGTTATTGGTGTTCAGGGGCTGTTTATGTTGTGTTGTGTGGTTCTCCTACTGGTTTGGTAACCTTGGTCTCATCACTGAGGGAAATACCTGCCATTGATGTGCTGCATTATCCCTTCTTCTTTGGGGAAATACCGACGTAGTTCTAGGAGGCATCAAAAGGAATTTCTTGTGCCGTTGCCTGGGAGGGTCATGAACATCAACCAGGTTCCTAATCACAAATCTCATCTGCTTGCAATTTACATTATTTGCCATTTGCCTCTCGTTTTCCTCTCCCCCACTTCACAAAAAATTCCGTTTTATTCGCCCTCTTTTTCGTTCGCCGTTTTCTCGTCAGATCTGTTTTTGAATGCAATCTTGTTGTGAAGTCCCCATGAGTGATTTTGGTATGGCAGAAATAGATGATGGCCTAACTCCTAAAATGGAGCGTACGGGTAATCTGGATGCCAAAACTTTTGTCTTGGGGCAAGGGAATTTCATGGGAAAAGAACATATCCAAGAATTTTTCAATTGTGTCTGAAAATTAAGTCTTGATGATGTTCCTTTACTTAAAAGGACTAAATCTTATGCGGAAGTCATCTCGGCGCTAGTTCTGAAACTTCAAACTAAATTTATTCATACCCATCCTACATTGCAAAGATTTTTCTATGAGTTACCCTTATAAAGAATCCTAAAGATAAAAATTTAGCTAGTCTTGTTCTGATGAATGAATTTGACTATATAATACAGGAAGCTAGGGAAATCATTGATTTTTATGGTATGAATCGTGAAAAACCCGTGATTGATGAAATTATTTATAATTGTGACTATTCATTGAGCCATTTTCTTGGGGATAACCAAATATTTAATGAGAATCTAAAAAAAGCAAGTCCCTGTTTTAGACATGATCCAACAAGTTTTCAATGATGTTAATCAACACTATTCTTGGATTGTTGCCAAAAATCAAAAGGGTTATGATAAAAAGCAACTTGATAATGCTAAGGTTTCCATGGATAATGTGTTTTATGTTTTATGCGCAAAACCCCCTGACAAAAATACTTCCAAGGAAAACAAGGCCAAAGATGACAACATTTAGATCCTTTGCGTTATACCTAGCTAGGGGCGTAAAACGATAGCCCTCGTTGGGAGGCAACCCAACTTGTATCCTTTGGATTTTTAGTTTTCTTGCTGTTTTCAATAAAATACCCAAGTATGCCTCTGATTAGATGTGTTTTTGTGGTTTAAATTAGTGTTTATGCCAAGCAAGGCCTTCGGGATGATTTGAGTGAGAGTTGATTTGATCTTGCTGAAAAACAGAAACTTTTGTGCTAATGAAATTATTTTTCATTTTTATCATCAGAGTGATTTCGAATTTATTATTTTTGAAGAATATTAATAAACAAATTTCTCAAGTCTTCCTAATTTTTCAGAATTTTTGGAGTTACATAAGTATTCGAAGTAGTCAGATTGCTACAGACTGTTCTGTTTTTGACAGATTCTGTTTTCTTTGCGTTGGATGCTTTTTTTGATGATTCTATGGTTTTCTTTGAAGAGTTTTTTTGCCATAGAAAAGTTGGATACAGTAGATATAATGCAAAAATAAAATATGAATGGGTTTGCAACAATATTTATAGTAGTGGTTTGCTCTCTTATACTAACGGATCTCACGAAGATTTTTGTCGAGTTTTGTGTGATTGAAGTTTTCAAGTTTTGGGTGGTATTACAATGGAGGAAGGAATAAGGATTAGCAAAAGGCTAAGCTTGTGGATCCCGAGGCACCCGAAGATAATTTTCAAGAAGTAGCAAGCAACTAAGCTTGGGGATGCCCCCGAGTGGCAACCCCTCTTTCTTCTAACAACCATCGGTATTTTACTTGGAACTATATTTTTATTCGTCACATATTATGAGTTTTGCTTGGAGCGTCTTGTATGATATGAGTCTTTGCTTGTTTTGCTTTATGTTTTAAGTCTTGAATCCTTGCTGGACACACCTTTTTGAGAGAGCCAAAAATCATGTCATGCTTGCTCCTATGCTTCACTTAAATTTTTAGAGCCATGGAATTGCTCTAGTGCTTCACTTATATCTTTTTGAGCATGATGTGCTTTATTATTTATGAAGAAATGCTCTCATGCTTCACTTAGATTTATTTGGGAGTTAGTAATTTTTTTAAGAAATTCTCTCTTGCTTCACTTAGATTATTTTGAGAGAAAGAAATATTATGCTGATGTTCTTGACTTAAATTGGTTTGAGCTTATTAAAAGCAACATATGAAACTAGTCCCAAAGTTATGGATATCCAAGGAGGATATAATAAAAACTTTCATGAAGATCATTGGAAAAAATAAACTTGGTTCTTAGTAATGGTTTTGAGATATGACGATATGATATGTGAGTCATGTTGCTGAGTAATTATGCTTTAGTAAAAATATTAGTGTTAAGGTTTGTGATTCCCTATGCAAGCATGGAAGTCAATAGTTATGCAATGAAATGATATCCCACTCATGGTGCATTATTCGATGTTACTTATGCTTAATGCTTGGGTACGAGATTTTTTGTTTCTTGGTTGGACGCTTCTCAATCTTTTTGCTAGCCGTCATTTTGCAGTAAGTATGATCACTACTTGTGCATCCAAAACCCTTTGAACCAATTTTGCCATATGAGTCCACTAAACGTACCTATATGCGGTATTTCTTGCTGTTCTAAGCAAATTTGTATGTGCCATCTCTAATCTTCAAAATAAATTTCTCTTTTGTGTGCTCATACCACTTGCGAGGCGGTGAGGGGTGGCCGATGTTTTCCATGCTAGATGTGTTATTCTCACGATGAGTTTCTATTCACTTATCATTGCACGAGAGTATGTCAAAGGTATTAGGGATGCCCAGTCCTGAAATGAAAAATGAATATACTTTATGTTTTCAAATAATAAATTCCTTGGAAAGTGTTGATATGGAGGGCACCCGTGGATACTTATATCCATGGAAAGTGAAAGTATGGTGGAAAAAGGAATAAACTTTATTTTCTGTTTGGGGACCGCCGATGATGTATCTAGCATGGAAAGTGTTGGGAGCTCTAAGTCATTTTCGTTGGTTGGAAAAGTATGCCTCCAAAAATGTTTTTATCTCTCAGTTTTCGCTTTGAGCTCTAGCACCTCTACAAATCCCTACTTCTCTCTGCAAAGGGCCTTTCTTTTACTTTATGCAATTTTTATTTTGAACTTGAGTCTCCATCTTCTCTTATAAAGCACCAACTAAGGGGCACTATGATCGTATTTGAGCATTGGGTGTAGCTAATATTAGAGTGTGTTTCATCAATGGATCAATGATTGAGCATAATGGGCTAGGGATAACTTGCTTTAGCATTGATATTTTTAAGTACATTGTTGCTTGTTTATATGCTTGAGTATTAAAGTCTTCATGTCAAAACTAGACTATTGCTTTGAACCATATAAAAGTCCAAATGTCCATGCTACAAAGAAAATAAAATGTGATGAACATGTTAGGCAGCATTCCACATCAAAAATTCTGTTTTTATCATTTACCTACTTGAGGACGAGCAGGAATTAAGATTGGGGATGCTGATACGTCTGCAATGTATCTATAATTTTTGATTGTTCCATGTTGTTATATTACCATTCTTGGATGTTTCGCAATCATTTCATAGTCATTTTATATCATTTTTTGGTACTAGCCTATTCACATAGTGCCAAGTGCCAGTTGCTGCTTTCTGCTTGTTTTTTACATCGCAGGAAATCAATATCAAACGGAGTCCAAACGTAGCAAACTTTTTGTGGAATTTTTTGGACCAGAAGACATCCAGTGGGCAGAAGAAGTACTGAAGATGGAGCCCAAGGGGGGCACAAGACACCAGGGCGCGCCTGGGCCCCCAGGCGCGCCCAGGTGGGTTGTGCCCACCTCGGTGGCCTCCCGCATTGTCTCTTTGCTCTATAAATACCCCAATATTCCAAAAACCCTAGGGGAGTCGACAAAAATCAATTCCGGCCGCCGCAAGTTCGAGAAACACCAGATCCAATTTAGACACAATCATGGAGGGGTTCATCATGTCCATTGGTGCCACTCCGATGATGCGTGAGTAGTTCTTTGTAGACCTACGGGTCCGTAGTTAGTAGCTAGATGGCTTCCTCTCTCTCTCTCTCTCTCGACTCTCAATACAATGGTCTCTTAGAGATCCATATGACGTAAGTCTTTTTGCAGTGTGTTTGTTGGGATCCGATGAACTTTGAGTTTATGATCAGATCTATGTTTTTATCTATGAAAGTTATTTTAGTCTTCCTTGATCCCTTATATACATGATTTATTATAGCCTCATATTTCTTCTCCGATATTTGGGTTTTGTTTGGCCAACTTGATCTATTTATCTTGCAATGGGAAGAGGTGCTTTGTGATGGGTTCGATCTTACGGTGCTTGATCCCAGTGACAGAAGGGGAAATGACACGTATGCATCGTTGCTATTAAGGATAACAAGATGGAGTATATTTCTACAAAAATAGATCTTGTCTACATCATGTCATCGTTCTTATTGCATTACTCCGTTTTCCCATGAACTTAATACACTAGATGCATGCTGGATAGCGGTCGATGTGTGGAGTAATATTAGTAGACGCAGGCAGTACTCGGTCTACTAATTTTGGACGTGGTGCCTATATAATGATCATTGCCTGGATATCGTCATGATTATTTGAAGTTCTATCAATTGCCCAACAGCAATGGTTTTCCCACCGTTTGCTACTTTTCTCGAGAGAAGCCACTAGTGAAACCTACGCCCCCCGGGTCTCTTCTTTATTATATTTGCCTTTGCGATCTATTTTCCTTTGCCTTTATTTTTAGTTCTATTAAATCAAAAATACAAAAATACCTTGCTGCACTTTATTCTATTTGTGATTTATTTATCCTATATATTACAACTTTATCACGTCTCCTCGCCAATTTCTGGCGCCGTTACCCAAAAGGGATTGACAACCCCTCTAGCACGTGGGGTTGCGAGTATTTGTTATTTGTGTGTAGGGGTTGTTTACGTTGTGTTGCGTGGTTCTCCTACTGGTTCGATAACCTTGGTATCATCACTGAGGGAAATACCTACCGTTGCTATGTTGCATCATCCCTTCCTCTTTAGGGAAATACCGATGTAGTTCTAATAGACATCAACGGGGACCTCGTGGAACCCTGTGGCATCAAGCTCGGCGAAAATGTGCAGCTCTTAGCCCATCAATGCCACGGGGATGGGCGCTAGCGCAGTAGCTGGAACGGAAGCAGGGACAGGTGCGGCGTCTTCCGCAAGGCCAGTTCAAGCTCATCCCAAAGTGCATTATGTTCTTGAGACTCCGGCTGGGTATCTTCCTCGGGAAACTGGAAGACTAAGGGCAACCATCGTGATGCGGCATGGCGTACAGTTAGATCAGGTTGGTTGGAGGTAGACGAGAGGAGAAACGGTGAGCAAGAGAGAAGATTGTAGCGATAGCGGGTAGTGCGGGGGTGATTTTAAACTGCGGCATCGGCGCCATTAGATGTGGGGGCAGTTGGGATGAAGTTGGGCGGCAGAGCCTAGTGAAAGGGCTTGCCTCCTAGTGAGCCTGTGCAGCGGCCTACTCGCATGCCTCCTAGTCAGCCGACGCACCAGTGCACTCACACGCCTCCCGTCGACTCGCATGCTTGCTCGGATAACACCTGCCGATGAGAAGCAGGACTCGTGGCGGCACGTAAACGCCCACGGTTTGAATAGTGAAACTGTTCGCGTTCAGGTCTTTGTTCCAAAAAACCTAGGCTCTTCATTTGTGCAACTTTTCGTAAGCAGCTTGTCTCAAATTGAATAAAAAAATTACGACATCGTATTTGTGCCATATCACGAGACCATGCTCAGTTTCATGAATTTCATGTCACTTTTGGATTTTCTGAAATTTAAAATCCAGGATTTGAAACAATATCATAACCTGCATCATGAAATAAATTTCCAAGCGATTCATCTTTTCTGTTGTAGATGTTAATATTTCTTAAGAAAGGATTTGGTTAAACATTTTGCTTAGTTACACTTCAGACAAGTTATATATGCATTGTAAAAGGATAATCTCTCCATACTAGTGCATTGCCTGATATAGTAACTCTAGTACTAGGCACGAACAAACGGGGCTCAATTCTGTGCTCATCCTGGTGTAGTACTCCTATTAGTACTAGGCAATGGAGTTGACGGGTGACCTTGGGTAGTGGCGGCCGAGGGAATTGAACCGTGCTTGGCATGGTTACTAAAGCATCCCTTCATTGTTCATCAATAGTCATTATGGACCAAGGACATGAGGGGAATTTCCTAGGGCTGGAATTCTGGCCTCCAGATATTTCAACTCGAAACGTGGAGGCTTGAGTGGTCGGGGTTGGCTAATTAATGTACCAGCACGCCACTGGAAGGACAAATCCCTGGTCTTTTTTTAGGATCAACACGAGCCCAGGTCTGGCTGGTACGCCCTCGGGTGCTACCATTCAAGAATACGAAAGGAATCTTTTAAATTGCCGAACTAATCTATATGTATTACAATGGCCGTATTTTCCTTGCAAATTACTAGTCTTTCCAAAAGGCACGGCAATTGATTTATGACGAGTTCTTGAATTAGGGTGAGTTTGTGATATAGTGATCTCAATGTGGATTTCATATTTCATGGTATCCCTAGTAAGTTTTTCATTACAAATTCAAATTTAAAAGATGAACGGTATGGTGGTGAGAAAACTTTGTATGTATCAAGCATATGACCACACACACACACACACACATGAATACAACAACAATCCAATAAGTATAGTGCATCTATTTTTCCATACCATGCACGTATGACATGAATTCAAAAATAGTCCCTCTGTTCCTAAATATTTATCTTTTAGAGATTTCAACAAGTGACTACATATGGAGCAAAATGAGTGAATCTACACTCTAAAATATGTCTATATACATTCGTATGTGGCAGTCCATTTGAAATATTCAAAAAGATAAATATTTAGGAATGAAGGGAGTAAAATGTAAGCCATGCATGGTCCTCAATTCAATATTTAAAATGCACAGTAAACTGAAACATGAAGATTAAGTCTAGTACTACATACATGCAAATGTTGTGTTTAGGTCTCTCCATCGACCCCCCCCCCCACACACACAGACTTCATGTATCATTGATGTTCATTTCTTTGTTAATAGAGCTATTGGTATCCGACACACGCGCGCTCATTATTTCTCTTCACGTTTCGATATCCATTTATGTCATTTGCGCCCTCACACTCTCGACAAATGTATTTTTCACACACAACCTCGGCGTGCCCTCCATGACAAATGCTCCTTCTCTCTCTCTCAAGACACATGTGTTGCCTTTGTAAAACACCTTCACCGTGCACGCACACACAAAGTCTATCTAGGCCACTCTCTTGGTAACTATCTCCCTCCAGCCCTCACCACAGCCTCGCCACACGATATCTCGATGTATCGTCTTTAACATTCGAGTGTACGCTAGGCCACACTCCCTTGATCTCCCCCTCTATAAATGACTCGATTGACCTTGCTTTTTAGCGTCGTCTCTCTCACACATAGACGCTCACACTACACCTCTTGCATATGCAGAGCTATGTAGATTGTCAGGGGTTACCCCTTCGATCTTAGATAAAATTGTGAAGCTCTGTTTAGGATTGTTTAGATTATATTTTCTAAATATTATATTTGTCCCCGCCCTCCCAAACACCAATGGGTTGTGCACCCCCTCCTCCCCGGGAGAATATCATGTGCCCCCACATCTTAGATGTTGTATGCTGATACGAGTTCCTTGTAGCTTGTAGATATGAGATATAGCAGTTCACGGGATGTCTTAATATTTTTACAGGAAACCTTAATGAGTTTGAGAATTTCCCACCATTTGTACAAAAACTACTCAGATGCCCTTGGATCCCATATCCAATGACCTCGAAGCTCATATCACCGTAGCATCTAAGATGAGGGAGCACCTCATATTCTCTTGTATGTAAGAATATTATGTGCTACCACAGCTTAGATGCTTTGGTGATGCAACCACTTTGGAGCCATTGGATCTGTGATCCAAAAGCTCCTTCATGATTCAAATGTTTTTTTGCAGAAAAGCCACCAAAGAGTTCGGGCACTTCTCACAAGCACAAAGACTGCTCAGATGCCATTGGATCTCAGATCGAACAACCTCAAAGCTTGTATCACCATAACATTAAGCTACGAGAGCACCTGATGTTTTCTCGCATGGGAGAATATGAGGTGCTCCCACACCATAGATTCTATGGTGATACGAGTTCACAGGAGATCTAACGGCTCATAGTAGGAGGTTTGAATGTTTTTGCAATACATGCCTTAAAGAGTTTGGGAGTTGTGCAAAAAGTACAAGTACTACGCATGTGGCATCTGATTACAGATCATACTACCTAGATGCTCGTATCACCATAGCGGCTAATTAAGCTGCGGGGAGCACCTAATATGAGCTACTGGGAGCCGTTGGATGCAAGATGCAACGGCACACACGAGGCCTGAATGTTTTATTTGCAAAAAAACCTTGGAGAGTTTAGAGATTGCGCATAATTACAAAGACTACTCCCAACCCATTGGATCTTAGATCCAACGACGTAAAAACTCGTATCACCATAGCATCCAAGCTGCAGGGTGGATGTGATATTCTATGTTGCTGTCATTTTTGTTCCTAACTTGCAAAATACGTGTAACTAGTGCCGTAACTTGTCTAACCGCGCAAAGTGTTTGTGCAAAAAACCATCCCACACTGAAATATCGGAACAACACACGGTGGTCCCACTTGTCGTTGAACAAATTTGGACCTAAGACTAACAAATCTGAAAGACGAGATTCAGACTGGCAACCTGGACTACAAAGTGTACGTCGATAGCCTGAAACAGCAATGGTTGTTGGCTTTGTCGCATAACTTGATTTTATACAGTATTACATTGAGTAGAGTAGAGGGAGTGGCTCTTCAACACGTGCATGACCGTTGACTCACTTACTGGTGGGTCCCATGTCTGCGATCTCTCTCTCCTCTCCATCTAGAATCTTTAGATGCACGTGCACACACAAAGAGCGGCATTAGCTTGCCATGGTGTTATTATAACTAAAAAATGCTTGGAAAATAGAAGAATCGCCTAGAGCAAGAGATGTTGTGGCTGGTCGAGACGGAGCTAACCACACCTATCCAACGTGCCACGTTAGGATGATGAAGCTGTGTGGCTAGTGGGGTGTTTTCGACCGACTGGCTGGTCCCGAGGTCGAACCATAGGTAGTATGTCTAATACAATATATTTTTACACACACATTTTTCCTCCGTGCCGAGATGTGGCACACCCTACCGCGCGGTTTCTGGGTCCTCCCAGGTGGTGCATACATATTTTCTTCCTTGCCGAGATGTGGGACACCCTACCGCGCATTTTCTGGGTCCTCCTCGGTCATAGCGCCGATGCAAGTATATGAGTCATCAAATCGCAAAAGCCCACCTTTCCTGTCGAGTACATCAGTGACGCACGGTGGCTAGCTAGTTGGGCTAGTGCGACCAATTAGCTAGGCCGCCGCCACATTTATTTTTTCACCCCCTTTTTTCTCTCCTTGCCAGTAGGTAAATTTAAATATCCACCGCGGCATTGCTCTGGTCTTTGGGTGCAGCAGGTGCGGCAGGATTTTTAATTTTTTTTGACTGACATGAGCAGGCGCGACAGCAATTAGTCATGATGATTCCGCCTGTAAAACCCACTGCTCCCTGATGTGAAAAGTCGTCGACTGGTGTTTTCCCATGGTGAAAACCGAAAGATTCACGCTGCTCACCGGCTGTCTCCCTCCGCCTTCCCATAGATTGCGTTGCCTTTCAGCCGTTTCGCCCCTTTTGGTTCCTCTCCCAATTGCTTTTACCTGGTTCCATGGCGGCGCACCAGATCACGGAGTCTGAGGTGAGGCACCTGACACAGGAGCTCCAGGCCAAGGATGCGGAGCTCAGGGCCAAGGACGTGGAGCTCCATGATCTCAAGGAGGAGAGGAGTGCCATGCTCCTCCTTTATGTGCGGGAGTTCACGGAGCTTCAAAAGCGGCAGGCGTCCACCACAAAGATGCTCGAGGCGTCGGCGGTGTTGCTGCAGAAAGCGGGAGATACGATAGGCGGTCAGGCGAGCCGGCTAGAGAGCGAGCAGGCCGATCGTGACGAGGTCCAGGATCGCCTCAATCACTTGGTGGACCATGTTGCCACACACACGTGTTGCGGCTACGCGATGCCTACCGTCGTGCCAGCGCGGCCATGTCGTCTATCGGGCTAAACCTGTTCAACCATCCCGTCGACTTCAACAAGCTACGACTTCCTGACCTATTTTCCTTCTTCACCTATATCTTCGAGGATTTGAGCCGTCTCCGCGCGATTGTGGGGGCGGAGCTGGACAAGGAGGGGTTGTGGGTGGCCATCGCCGTTGTCGGGTGAATCCTCTCAGGGATTCGTCACCGGAATCCATTCGTGCCATTGGACGCCGTCTTTGACGAGCGGGCACCCGTCAACCAGGAGCGGGCTCTGCGGGCGGTGGTACCCTACATCACCAACGTCGTGCGCCTCGAGAAACAGAGGGACTTTAGTGGTGTCTAGGCATCCTCTGCATGGGCATGTCCATGCCTCGGCACAACATGACCGTTGGATCAAACTCAGACGGTGCAGATCAGTCACTATAGCATAGAGCGTGTGGGTGTGTTTGGTTGCATTCTCATCTCAATATAGTTGTTCCCTCTTTGTGCATGCTCATCTCAACACCCCTCTTCATGCATGCTCCTAGTGTATTTGTGTTAACCTACTAGTGTGGACTCATGCACCCTTCATGCACTCTGCCAAACACCCAAAAGTGGGTCGAGAAGGGAAGTTTTGCTCCCATGCACCCTTCATACACCCTGCCTAACACTGATTGGCGCTTTATATGGTCATGTTTCATGGAGTATTGTAGCATCGTACTCTTCGTGTGATGTAGACCTAGTTCTATTAACATTGATCTCACCGTTCATTCTCTACTGGACAGTCAAAAAAGGGTTTGTTACATTACTATTCATATAGTTGATATGTGCACACATCATTTGTTATCATGATATCTTACTTCACTAGCAACAAGATTATATAGTACTGACGTATGAACAACTGCACATGCCTAGTAGTAGGAGTACTGTGTAAGTTCAAGTGGTTGCCGTGTTTCACACTCCTTCGTCGTAAGAGTGGAAACGCTTGCTATAATCATTTTTTCTTCAGAAACAGTGGACACGCTCTACCGTTCGGATCCTCCTCGACGGTCGTCGGGAACCTTGCGACTCACATTCGTCGACGTGTGGGCCAGCCAGCATCGGGGTCCACTTGCCATGCACTAAATTACTCTGTACTAGAGTGCACAACTGCACGGTAGACTACACCGGTCGAAGCGCCGCAGTAATGCCCAATGAGTCGTCCAATCACAAAACCCCCCACCTTTCCAGCAGTAAGTTGGACGGACAACACGCAACCGTAATTTCACTCTTCTCCCCCAGCTTCCTCTCTTGAAGAAAACCCCAACTCGCTTCTACCTCATCTTGTTCCTCATTTCTTCAATAAAACCCCGACTTGCTTCTGCCATTGTTCTTCTCTCCCAAAGAAAGAAAGGTGAGCGCATCAATGGTGTTGCTTCTGGCCAAGGCCTGGTCTTGCAACCCCGAGACTAATCATATAAGTCCCTCTCTGTTCTTCTTTTGGGTATGTGATTATAGCTTTTTTTCTTTTTTTCTATTTGATAGTTTCTTGATGGACCCTGCAGCACCGGTTGAAGTGATGTTTATGGCTCAGGCCAAAACCGTCGAGGCTCAGGGTACGAAGAAGCGCAAGCACCCCACCGAGACTACCGCAGACAACCTCAAGGCCATTGCCCTATCCAAGTGCCCCTCTCCGGGGTCCCTCGTTAAGCAAGTCCAGGTAATATCTCTTCTTGATGATCTTTTTGGCGATCATGATCATGTTTTTTCATCTAACACGCAATACTAGTACTAGTAGTACAACTTTCTGGGTGATCTTGCACGTGATTTTTGTGTGCCAAATGACGGTTCTAAATTGCTCTTTTGACCAAAACATGCGAGAGGTTGACATACATATGATTATTGCACATAACATTGATTTCTTATAGGTTACTTTCAACTACTTTATGAACATCAATGCTAGTTGTAGGAAATGCAAGATTTTAGCTCTCATGCCTTTGAAGAGAGTATAGTAGCCTCAGTAATTTGTGTTATGGACATTGCAAGTAATTCCTCTGCTCTCATGCCTTCAAAGACATGTTCTAGTGTCTTTGTTCACTCATTTCTGTGCGTATATGTAGTCTTATATGGAGTTAAATATCGAAAATCATATTATATTTCTGAACGGAGGTAGTAATAAAATATTTGGTTTCTGTTTTAATTAGAACAAGGTCCGCGGTGGAGAAGAAGTTCTGAAAGTCATACCATGTGAACTGGAAGACCTGAGGATGAGTTCTACTACTAAACTATCCAGTTGTTGTGTCCTTATTGCCACATGTTGTGAACAAGTGTTTTCCAGTAACATTGTTGTGAGGCTTGTTCTCGAGGGTGTACTTCACCACAACAATTTCCTAGTTGTGCCTTCGATTACGAAGGGCGTGGTGCTTGTAAAGCTTCCCGACAAATCTAATGCAAACTATCTTCATTGTCATGTTTATGAGTGGAAAGACCACTCTCTTAGGTTCTCTAAGGTTGACGAGATGGCGAAGGTGCCAATAGATATCTCTCACGAAGTCCATGGCCTAGTCAGTTATGTGGGGTACATCCCATAGGTCGGTAGCAAGAAATAGTCTGCAGAGTTTAATTAGTGCAACTTTGCTTGCTCTGTAGTAAGTACCATTGTTCAGTACTTGATTTGTGTGTGTGAACCCTATATTGTTTAGTACAGCCGCTTTTGTTGTGTGGTGAGTCCTGAGAACAATATTTGTTAACGTCTGTCCACTCAATTCAGTATATATATTTTGAAGTATCTAGATCATATTTTTTTGTGAGGACGGTTCATCAATTATGGTTACACTCCAATATCTGTATGCATTGCAGGGTTTATCGCACCCATCAGGATTTCCAGTCCCATGGATGTTCGGTCCATACGATTTGTCACGACCTTTGGACTGTCCGCTTGTGGGAGTAAGCGGGGGCCCTCGATGCCACCCGTAATTTGAAGATCAATATTCAATTTAGAACTTGAACATAGTGATTTCCCGGTAAGGATTCACTCGTGTCACATCAAGGAAATCTTATTGATTTACTATCTAAATCTTATTGATTTGCTGTCATGTTTTCTAACTTTTGCTGCAATTTTACGATGCAGGTTTTTCCATGTCACATTCGTTACAGAATAAACCGTTTGGTTTGCTCTATGATGGTTATTTTTGCAGGTTTCACATCTTATGCCGTGTCAGTAACGAAGGCACTGTCCATCACTTATATTACTGGACACAATTGGATCAGTCTATTGTTTGAGTACAATCTAAAGCCTTGTGATGAACTGTAGTTTGGTTTAACAAAAAACTCCACAATTAGTCCTTCTCGCGTTTAAAAGAAGTGAAGAAAAAGACTGGATGAAGGTCATGGAGCCTAGTGAAGTTAGATAGCTGAAGTATGAAATCATAGCAGATCAGATACGATCGCTATTATCTCGCACATCGGTACCACCTTCGGCATCGTATTGAGCACCGGCACCTTCTTCGACAGCACTGGCTCTAGCACTGATAGGGGCAGCAGCTCAGTCTGATCCACTAGAGGATTGGGCATTGATGACCCAGAAGTATAGGGGATGTATGGTAGTCCTTTCGATAAGTAAGAATGTCGAACCCAACAAGGAGCACAAGGAAATGACAAGCGGTTTTCAGTAAGGTATTCTTTGCAAGCACTGAAATTTGGTAACAGATAGTTTTCTAATAAGGTAATTTGTAATGAGTGACAAGGAACAAAAGTAGCAAGGTGTAGCAAGGTGGCCCAATCCTTTCTATAGCAAAGGACAAGCCTGGACGAACTCTTATATAAAGCAAAGCGCTCCCGAGGACACATGGGAATTATTGTCAAGCTAGTTTTCATCATGCTCAAATGATTCGTGTTCGTTACTTTGATAATTTGATATGTGGGTGGACCAGTGCTTGGGTACTGCCCTTCCTTGGACAAGCATCCCACTTATGATTAACCGCTCTCGCAAGTATCTGCAACTACGAAAGAAGAATTAAGGTAAACCTAACCATAGCATGAAACATATGGATCCAAATCAGACCCTTACGAAGCAACACATAAACTAGGGTTTAAGCTTCTATCACTCTAACAACCCATCATCTACTTATTACTTCCCAATGCCTTCCCCTAGGCCAAAATCATGGTGAAGTGTCACGTAGTCAAGGTTCACATAACACCACTAGAGGAGAGACAACATACATCTCATCAAAATATCGAACGAATACCAAATTCACATGATTACTTATAACAAGACTTCTCCCATGTCCTCAGGAACAAACGTAACCACTCACAAATCATATTCATGTTCAAAATCAGAGGGGTATTGAATAGCATTAAGGATCTGAACATATGATCTTCCACCAAATAAACCAACTAGCATCATCTACATGGAGTAATCAACACTACTAGCAACCCACAGGTACTAATCTGAGGTTTTGAGACAAAGATCAGATACAAGAGATGAACTAGGGTTTGAGAGGAGATGGTGCTGGTGAATATGTTGATGGAGATTGACCCCCTCTCGGTGAGAGGATTGATGGTGATGACGATGGCGGTGATTTCCCCCTCCCGGAGGGTTGTTTTCCTGGCAAAACAGCTCCGCCGTAGCCCTAGATTGGTCCTGCCTAGGTTCTGCCTCGAGACGGCGACACTTCGTCCCGAAAAGTTCCTTATGATTTTTCCAGGGCAAAAGACACCATATAGCAGAAGACGGATGTTGGGGCCTGCCAAGGGGCCCACGAGGCAGGGGGCGCGCCGAGGGGGTAGGGCGCGCCCTCCACCCTCGTGGCTGGTTGGAGGCCCCCTCTGGTGCTTTCTTCGCCCAATATTTTTAATATATTCCAAACTGATTTCCATGGAGTTTCAGGACTTTTGGAGTTGTGCAGAATAGGTCTATAATATTTGCTCCTTTTCCAGTCCAGAATTCCAGCTGCTGGCATTCTCCCTCTTCATGCAAACCTTATAAAATAAGAGAGAAAAGGCATAAGTATTGTGATATAATGTGTAGTAACAACACATAATGCAATAAATATTGATATAAAAGCATGATGCAAAATGGACGTATCAACTCCCCCAAGCTTACACCTCGCTTGTCCATAAGCGAAAGCCGATATCAAAAAATATGTCCACATGTTTAGAGATAGAGGTGTCGATAAAATAAAATACGTACATGAGGGCATCATGATCATCTTTAGAACAACAACATATATTGTGATACAATTTCTTATGCTTAAGTAACAATCTATTCACAATGTAAAGTATGAATCGGAAACTTCATTGAAAACTAACAAACTATGACTTCGGTCATTGAAGCAATTGCAATTTATCATAACATCGAAAAGAGTCAACATAAGAGCTTTTCGGCAAGTCCACATACTCAACTATCATTTAATCTTTCACAATTGCTAACACTCACGTGATACTTATGGGTACAAAGTTTCAATCGAATACATAGAAATATAGGGTCTTATAGTTTCGCCTCCCAACCTTTTACCTCAAGGGTAATGTCAAAAATAATACATTATGAGAACCTACATCTGAGTTGATATATATATCAGGATCGTTCCAACACATGCCAAAGGATAAAGTGTAAAAAGGAAAGGTGAAGATCACCATGACTCTTGTATGAGGGTAGAAGGTAAAAGTAAAAGATAGGCCCTTCGCATAGGAAAGCCGAGGTTGTCATGTGCTTTTATGGTTGGATGCACAAAATCTTAATGCAAAAGAAACTCACTTTATATATCCACTTGTGATAGGGACCTTTATTATGCAGTTCCTCGCTTTTATTTCTTCCATATCACAAGCTCGTATAAAGCTTATTTTCTTCACACTAATAGATCATAGATATTTAGAGAGAAATTTTTATTGCTTGCACCGATGACAACTTACTTGAAGGATCATACTCAATCTATAGGTAGGTATGGTGGACTCTCATGGAAAAGCTGGGTTTAGGGATGTTCGGAAGCACAAGTAGTATCTCTACTTGGTGCAAAGGATTTGGCTAGCATGAGGGGGAAAGGCAAGCTCAACATTTTGGATGATCCATGACAATATAACTTGTTCGGATATAAGAAAACATAACCCATTACGTTGTATACCTTGTTGAACATCAACCTTTTATCATGTCATATTTTAATGAGTGCTCACAATCATAAAAGATGTCCAAGATAGTATATTTATATGTGAAAACCTCTGTTTCTTTATTAATTTCTATTAATTGCAACGATGACCAAAACTATGTTTGTCAAATCTCAACAACTTTTATTCATCGTACTCTTTATATGTGAAGTCATTACTCTCCATAAGATCAATACGATCTTTTTATTTCTTTTTACTCTTTCTTTAATTCCCACAAGATCATAGCAAGATAGCAAAAACCCTCAACTCAAAACTACTGTTTGTTATATATGGCTCACGGACTCGATTACATAGATGGAGATCGAAAAAAAACTCAAAGCTAGATCATACTAAAACTTTATTCTACTAGATCAAGATATAACCAAAAGGACTGAACTAAGAAAACTGATAAATATAGAAGTGTGATGGTGATACGATATCGGGACACCTCCCCCAAGCTTGGCAGTTGCCAAGGGGAGTGCCAATACTCATGTATTTGTTTCTTCGAAGGTGATGATGATGGAGTTGTTGATGATGCATGCTTCTTCCTTAGTTTGCGCTTGAGGATAGAATTTTTCTCCCTTAAGTCATCGATCTCCTGCTCAAGGCTTAGTATCTTTTTACATAGTTCCTGTTTATTTTCCTGCAAGAGACGAAAAGGGATAAACTTGATCTTAGGTTTCTTTACTCTATCAGGGAGACTTGACTTTTTAAACTCCACATGCATGTCCCCAAGTTGAGGTAGTGGGACTTCATCTTCATCCGAACTTGTCTCCTCCTTTCCCTTAGGATCATAGTCTTCTTCTTCCTCCGTGGTCCAACCACAATGCTCTGAGTCCCCGTAGACCTTGGGGTCTGCAAGGTAATCAGCCACATAGCTTTCTCCTTCCGAATCCTGGGATGACATATTGCTCTAAATTTGTGGCAGAAACAGCTCAAAATCAAAACAGAGGATTTTTTTGTGGTACAGTGGTCAAAACCTTCGAGAGATTATATAGTGAATTTTTACCGACCAAAAGAAGTATCGTAAGAGAAAACAGAGTCCGGAGGGCACACGAGGTGGCCACGAGGCAGGGGGCGCGCCCAGGGGGTAGGGCACGCCATCCACCATCGTAGATGCCTCATGTCTCTTTTGGACTACTTTTAATTTTCCTAATTGTTTAAATATTCCAAAACAGAGAAAAATAGCTATTTGAACAGTTTGGGAGTCGGTTTACTTACCGTACCGCATACCTATTCCTTTTCGGAGTTTGAAACGCTCTGGAAAGTGTCCCTTATGTACTCCTCCGGGGTTACGGTGTCAACATTAGTTTCAACATTTATGGGATTACCTGAGATATAATGTTTGATTCTTTGACCGTTTACCACCTTCGGATTTGTGCCTTCTTCATTGTTGATTTTCATGGCACCAGAATGGTAGACCTCCTCGATAATGTAAGGACCTTCCCATTTAGAGAGAAGTTTTCCTGCAAAAAATGTTAAACGAGAGTTGTATAGCAAAACATAATCACCTACATTGAACTCACGCTTTTGTATCCTTTTGTCATGCCATCTTTTAACCTTTTCTTTAAACAACTTGGCATTCTCATAGGCTTGGGTTCTCCATTCATCAAGCGAGCTTATGTCAAATAACCTCTTCTCACCGGCAAGTTCGAAATCATAATTGAGCTCTTTAATGGCCCAATATGCCTTATGTTCTAGTTCAAGAGGTAAGTGACAAGCTTTTCCATAAACCATTTTATACGGAGACATACCCATAGGATTTTTATATGCAGTTCTATAAGCCCATAATTCACCATCAAGTTTCTCGGACCAATTCTTTCTAGATCTATTAATAGTCTTTTGCAAAATCAATTTAATCTATCTATTACTCAATTATACTTGACCACTAGACTGAGGATGGTATGGAGATGAAATTCTATGATTAACATCATACTTAGCAAGCATTTTACGAAAAGCCATGAATAAAATGTGAACCACCATCAGTCATTAAATATCTAGGGACTCCAAACCTCGGAAAAACAACCTCTTTAAGCATCTTAATAGAAGTGTTATGATCAGCACTACTAGTTGGAATAGCTTCTACCCACTTAGTAACGTAATCAATGGCAACTAAAATATGTGTATACCCATTGGAGGAAGGAAAAGGTCCCATATAATCAAAGCCCCAAACATCAAATGGTTCAATAACAAGTGAATAATTCATAGGAATTTGTTGACGTCTACTAATATTACCAATTCTTTGACATTCATCGCAAGACAAGACAAACTTACGGGCATCTTTGAAAAGAGTAGGCCAATAAAAACCGGATTGCAATACTTATGTGCAGTTCTATCTCCAGCGTGGTATCCTCCGTAAGCCTCGGAGTGACACTTGTGTAGGATCTGTTCTTGTTCATGCTCAGGTACACAATGTGTAATAACACCATCTACTCCTTCTTTATAAAGGTATGGGTCATCCAAAAGTAATGTCTTAAATCATAGAAAAACTTTTTCTTTTGCTGGTATGTGAAACTAGGTGGTAGAAATCTAGCAACAATGTAATTAGCATAATCAGCATACCATGGAGCAGTACGAGAAGCATTTATGATAGCTAATTGTTCATCAGGAAAACTATCATCAATAGGTAGTGGGTCATCAAGAACATTTACTAACCTAGACAAGTTGTCTGCAACGGGGTTCTCAGCTCCCTTTCTATCAATAATAAGCAAATCAAATTCTTGTAGCAAGAGAACCAATCTAATAAGTCTAGGTTTAGCATCTTTATTTTCCATAAGGTATTTAATAGCAGCATGATCAGTGTGAACAGTTACTTCGGAATCAACAATATATGGTCGGAACTTATCACAAGAAAATACAACTGCTAAAAATTCTTTTTCAGTAGTAGCATAATTTCTCTAGGCACTGTCTAGAGTTTTACTAGCATATTGGATAACATTTAATTTCTTATCAACTCTTTGTCCTAGAACAGCACCGACAACATAATCACTAGCATCACACATAATTTTGAAGTGTAAATTCCAATCAGGCGGCTGAACAATAGGTGCAGAAATCAAGGCCTTCTTAAGTATTTCAAATGCTTCTACACAATCATCATAAAAAACAAAAGGAACATATTTTTTCAAGAGAATAGTGAGAGGCCTAGAAATTTTAGAGAAGTCTTTAATAAACCTCCTATAGAAACCATCATGACCAAGGAAACTTCTTATACCTTTGATATCTTTAGGACACGACATCTTTTCAATAACATCTACTTTAGCTTTATCAACTTCAATACCTCTTTCGGAAATTTTATGCCCCAATACAATACCTTCATTAACCATAAAGTGGTACTTCTCCCAATTCAAGACAAGATTAGTTTCTTCGCATCTCTGCAAAACTCGATCAAGGTTTCTTAAGCAATCATCAAAAGAAGTTCCATAAATGGAGAAAGCATCCATGAAAACCTGAACAATCTTTTCACAAAAGTCAGAGAATATAGCAGCCATACATCTTTGAAAGGTAGCAGGTGCATTGTATAAACCAAAAGGCATACATCTATAAGCAAAAGTACCGAAAGGGCAAGTAAAAGTGTTTTTTTCCTGATCCACTTGTGACACAGGTATTTGAGAGAAACCAGAATAACCATCTAGAAAGAAAAAATGTGTATGTTTGGATAATCTTTCTAGCATTTGATCAATAAAAGGTAGAGGGTAATGATCTTTTCTAGTAGCTTTATTTAATTTTCGGAAATCAATTGCCATTCTATAACCTATAACAATTCTTGTGGGATCAATTCATCCTTATCATTAGGAACAACTGTAATACCTCCCTTCTTAGGGACACAATGAATGGGACTTACCCACTGACTATCTGTAATAGGATAAAATATACCTGCCTCCAGAAGCTTTAGTATTTCATTTCTTACCACTTTCTTTGGATTTAACCGTCGTGGATGATCAACAACTAGTTTAGCATCTTCCTCCAGTTTTATTTTGTGCTAACATAGAGTGGGACTAATGCCCTTAAGATCATAAAGAGTATATCCAATGGCAGCACGGTGCTTCTTCAGAGTTTTCAATATTTTTTCTTCTTCATGCTCTGAAAGGTTAGCACTAATAATAACAGGATATGTCCTTTTCATCAAGATAGGCATATTTAAGAGTATCATGTAATTGTTTAAGCTCAAACGCGGGATCACCCTTGGGTGGAGGAGGATCCCCAAGGATTTCAACCGGCAAGTTGTGTTTCAAAATAGGTCCTTACTTAAAGAATACTTCATCTATTTCCCTTCTTTCATTCATAAACATATCATTTTCATGGTCAAGCAAATATTGTTCTAAAGAATCATTAGGAGGCACGACAATAGCAGCAAGACCAATAATTTCATCTTTACTAGCAATTCTTTATCATGGGGTTGTCTACGAAATTTAGCAAAATTAAAATCATGAGACATATCCCCTAAACCAATAGTAACAATATCCTTTTCGCAGTCTATCTTAGCATTAACAATATGCAATAAGGGTCTACCA
Source organism: Triticum aestivum (assembly GCF_018294505.1). Taxonomy (NCBI): domain Eukaryota; kingdom Viridiplantae; phylum Streptophyta; class Magnoliopsida; order Poales; family Poaceae; genus Triticum; species Triticum aestivum. The sequence continues at coordinate 380,632,914 of NC_057801.1, forward strand.
AACATAATGGGACAAAAGTCATCTTGTAGGAAACCAAGAACAAGAAAATCAGTAGGGTATTTAATTTTCCCACAAAAGACTTCAACATCCCCAGCAATCCCAATTGGTGAAATAGTATCTCTATTGGCAAGCTTAATAGTAACGTCAATATCTTCTATCTCAGCAGGTGCAATATCATGCATAATTTCTTTGTATAAGGAATGAGGTATTGCACTCACACTAGCACACAAATCACATAATCCATGATAACAACGATCTCCTATTTTAACAGAAATAACAGGCATGCGAACAATAGGTCTGTGTTTGTTTTTAGTATCGGGTTTAGCAATTCTAGAAGCTTCATCACAGAAATAAATGACATTCCCTTCAATATTATCGACCAAGAGATCTTTAACCATAGCAATACTAGGTTCAACTTTAATTTTCTTAGGAGGTGTAGGTGTTCAAGCATTACTCTTACGAACAATAGTTGAAGCTTTATCATGATCCTTTATTCTAACAGGAAAAGGTGGTTTCTCAATATAAGCGGTAGGAACAATAGGATCAACATTATAAGTAATAGTTTTTTCTTCAACATTAATAGGTTCTACCACCTTTACTTCAATGGGAGGATGATATGTAAACCACTTCTCCTTAGGGAGATCAACGTGAGTAGAAAATGATTCACAGAAAGAAGCTACTATCTCAGAGTCAAGTCCATATTTAGTGCTAAATTTACGAAAAGCATCGGTATCCATAAAATATTTAACACAATCAAACTTAGGGGTTATACCTGACTCCTTACCTTCATCGAGTTCCCAATATTTAGAGTTGTGTTTAATTCTTTCCAATAAATCCCATTTGAATTCAGCAGTCTTCATCATAAAAAACCAGTACAAGTAGTATCGAGCATGGAGCAATCATTATGAGAAAGCCGAGCATAAATTTTTTGAATAATAATTTCTCTTGAGAGCTCATGATTGGGGCATGTATATAACATTGACTTAAGCCTCCCCCAAGCTTGAGCGATACTTTCGCCTTCACGAGGCCAAAATTTATATATATAATTACGATCACCATGAACCAGATGCATAGGATAAAACTTCTGATGAAATTCCAATTTCAATCGGTTATAGTTCCATGATCCAATATCATCACATAGCCTATACCATGTCAATGCCTTTCCCTTCAAAGATAAAGGGAATACCTTCTCCTTGACAACATCCTTGGGCATACCTGCAAGCTTAAATAATCCACAAACTTCATCCACATAGATTAGGTGCATATCGGGATGTAATGTTCCATCTCATGTATAGGGATTAGCTAGCAGTTTCTCTATCATACCCAAAGGAATTTCAAAGTAAATATTTTCAGTAGGTTCAGTAGGTTGAGAAGAAACTCTTTGTACTTCAGGTCGTGGTGAAGATACCCTGAACAAGCCTCTCAAAGGATTATTTTCCATAGTAACAAGTGACAGTAAAATTTAGCACACTATATAAATGTTTCCTTACCAAATTCCACTTACCAAAGGCGCTTCACTCCTTGGCAACGATGCCAGAAAAGAGTCTTGATGACCCACAAGTATAGGGGACCTATCGTAGTCCTTTTGATAATTAAGAGTGTCGAACCCAACAAGGAGCAGAAGGAAATGACTAGCGGTTTTCAGTAAGGTATTCTCTGCAAGCACTGAAATTATCGATAACAGATAGTTTTGTGATAAGGTAATTTGTAACGAGTGACAAGTAACAAAAGTAGCAAGGTGAAGCAAGTTGTCCCAATCCTTTTTATATCAAAGGACAAGCCTGGATGAACTCTTATATAAAGCCAAGAGCTCCCAAGGACACATGTGAATTATCGTCAATCTAGTTTTCATCATGCTCATATGATTCGTATTAGTTACTTTGATAATATGATATGTGGGTGGACCAGTGCTTGGGTACTGCCCTTCCTTGGACAAGCATCCTACTTATGATTGACCCCTCTCGCAAGCATCCGCAACTACGAAAGTAGAATTAAGGTAAACCTAACCATAGCATGAAACATATGGATCCAAATCAGCCCCTTACGAAGCAACACATAAACTAGGGTTTAAGCTTCTGTCACTCTAGCAACCCATCGTCTACCTATTACTTCCCAATGCCTTCCCCTAGGCCCAAATCATGGTGAAGTGTCATGTAGTCGACGTTCACATAATACCACTAGAGCAGAGACAACATATATCTCATCAAAATATCGAACGAATACCAAATTCACATGATTACTTATAACAAGACTTCTCCCATGTCCTCAGGAACAGACGTAACTACTCACAAATCATATTCATGTTCAAAAACAGAGGGGTATTGAATAGCATTAAGGATCTGAACATATGATCTTCCACTGAATAAACCAACTAGAATCAACTACAAGGAGTAATTAACACTACTAGCAACCCACAGGTACCAATCTGAGGTTTTGATACAAAGATCGGATACAAGAGATGAATTAGGGTTTGAGAGGAGATGGTGCTGGTGAAGATGTTGATGGAGATTGACCCCCTCTTGGTGAGAGGATCGATGGTGATGACGATGGCGGTGATTTCCCCCTCCCAGAGGGATGTTTCCCTCGCAGAACAGCTCCGCCGTAGTGTCGGTATCAAAACCGAAGATCTCGGGTAGGGGGGCCCAAGCTATGCGTCTAAGGATCAATGGTAACATGAGGCTAGGGAACACGATGTTTCCCAGGTTCGGGTCCTCTTAATGGAGGTAAAACCCTACTCCTGCTTGATTATGATTATCGAATAGGAAGATTACAAGAGATGATCTACCTCGAGATTGGGAGGGCAAACCCTAGATAGCTAGCATGTGAGGATTCCGATGATGGTGAAAGTTGGCCTCTACGGTCTATCCCCTCCCGTTTATATACACACCGGAGGGGGTCTATAGATGGTACAAAGTCGGTTTATCAGGGAAAGAAACCTCCAGACTCTATTCTTGCCGTCCACGCGTTGAGAAGTCCCATCCGGACAAGGGAGATGATCTTCAAAGTGATTCTGTGCGGCCCATGCAGCCCGGCCCAAACACCTAGGCCGGACATCTGAGGACCCCCGAATCCAGGAATCCCTCAGTAGCCCCCGAACTTGCCTTCAATGTTGATGTAGTATGTGGGTACGAGTCTTCGGCTTGGCAAGGCGGGTTCTTTCATTGTACTCCAGACTGAAGATAGTCCAACATTGGCTTCCGCGCTCAGTCTTTACGATTCCTCCCTGCCGTCGCCTAGATTTCCATGCGCTTGGGCGAATGCGAATGGTCCATTATACTTGTATTTTAATATCCCTGGTAGGCACAAACCGCGCCTATAAAGCGAGGTGAGATCCCTAAGTCGTCATCTTGCATCGCACCCAAAAGCAACAGAGCAAGCCACAAAAAATCATGACAAGCGCCCCTGGTTCTTCCTCGTGTCCTCATGGCCCGCAAGAGGGGGACTGGCAGAGTTGTTCCACATATCACGTCCAGCTCAGTCGACTCCAGACGCAAGGGTACCTCCCTCCCCCAGATCTAGTCTCCGTTCGGGCGGGGCTAACCACCATAGGCACTAATGCATTGGCAGAGAATTTCCCCAATCCAAGTCAAGGGGAGAGGGTGTGCTTTACCTCCTTTCTTTTGCGGGGCTTGGATTCCCTATCCACCCTTCCTCAGGGGCCTACTGGAACACTACGGGATCGAGCTGCACAACCTTGCACCAGGTTCTATCTTGCACATATCCGGTTTTGTCTCTCTTTGCGAATTGTTCTTGGGTTGCGAGGCTCACTTCGAACTATGGAAAAAGTTCTTATGCCTCGTCCCCCGCCATCAGGGCGGCGGGTCTATTTTGAAGTAGGCGGGTGCCGAAGTATGGCACATAGCCGGATCCAGTTACCCCGCCGGGACTCCGAAGAAAGGTCTGCCGAATGTCCTTTGGAATGGTTCTACATTGATGATGTACCACTTCCGGACCCTGTTCGACGCAGACTACTAGAATTTTCTAGCGCCCCCTTAAGGAAGTTGTACAACTGGCATCCTAATCCTCCGCCCAATAAGTTATTGCGGAAGTGATGAACTTGGTAAGCAAGATCAAGCTATTGACCCATTCCGGACTCTCCATCGTAGAAGTCATGGCCATCACCATAAACAGATGCGTCCAACCACTTCAATCCTGAATAGCTCATCTATGGGACTACAATGGGGAGGACGACGCATCCCGCTATAGACGAAAGGGGCCGAATGGCCAAGCCGCATTAGCTGCTGCTCTGGCCGACCTATATAAAGGAGAGGAAGAGGACTTTATCCGTGTAAATTGCCGAGAAGCATACTCCACGTACTCTTCTATTGAATGGGTAAGTTTTTTAACCGCTCAATGCCCTTTTACCCATAGGAATGTACCGGCCGGATACCTTGGTTATTGTTTTTTGAATAGCCATGGAGGCAGGTTGTCAAAAACATCAACTACCCTGCCCACCAGCTAGAGGATCATGATCGTGGTGAAGACCCCGTATCCATGAAGATCCGAACATTTGTAGAGCTCAAAGATGGAGCTACTATCAGGCCAGCCTTGACGGCTCGAAAGTGACCATTATCGCTGACTACCCTAAACCTTTATCCCTTTGTAAAGGTAAGTGTTCGAAAACTGTATTCTCAAGGAAGAGGAATATTTCTACCAGTCTCCTTATTTCTACATTGGACCATGCCTCGCAGGATCGACGCTCAGCGGTCCGTACCCAAGGGAGGGCAATCAAAAACAGGTCGGCATCTTCGTGGAAGGGCCGTGGAAAACGAAAGGCGGCCCGGCAGCGCCTCCGAACCTGCTCCACAATTGAAAAGGTATATACTTCTTTGTTATTATTCGGCCATGAAGTTAGGCCGTTATTCGAATCCTCCCTCTGTCATCGCAGGAGGGGGATTCGATGCACCGTGGGTAAGGTCCCTGCTAGCTGAGCTGCAACTAATCTGGCACCGGAGATACCAATCAGGACAGGGGCACACGCTGACATGGCACTGGCTCGCTCGTCGCACGGAGAGCCGGATGAGCTGTCCATGACCAACTCCGAGGTTGAAAGTGCGATGAATTATCGTCACTTAAAAGAAGCCTTACGCGCCCCTATCTTAACGGAGCCAGAGTTCAACGCCCTAAGCACTGTAGGTGCTTATATCCGAGCTGTCCGAGATGGACTCACCGGGGTCGCTCGCCTGTACTCAAAGGATATGTAGGTGAATTGTTTTAATAACTTAGTGGATAGATAGTAGTAGTAGCCCCCGAGACTTAAAGCGGGTGATCAAAACCGATTTAAGGATCGTTTAATGGCCATAGGTTCTCAAGGAGAAGAACAATGCACTAACCCGGGCGGTTGAAGAAATAAAGAGTGCCCCAATCTATTATGGCAATGATAAAAAATTGGAGGAGGAAGCAAAGAAACAGGCCAAACAGATAAAGAGCTTGACGGCTCAACTCTTAGAGGCACAACAAGAAAACCAGAACTGAAGGGCGGTATATTTGGTATGTTTTGGGAACCGTCTGAATTATTTGAAAGAATCATATAATGCGGAATATGATAGTTCAATTGATGCAGGTATGTTGACTAGCCGCCCCGGGGAGGAAATGCCAGTTCTTCAGGGTGACATTCTGAAGGAGGTGGCCAAGCTGCACGAACATGCTCGTAAGGCAATGAAGAAGCCAAAGCCTTGTGGCCCTCCGACGTCCCTTCAGAAAGTATGAAGGGGCTGGCTGATCTTTTCAAGGGTGCCCAGCGTCGGTTCGAGCTGTGGAAGACATCGTCCTGCCGTGAAGGCGCTCGAGAGGCATGGGCCATGGTGAAGACACAATATACTAGTCTTGACCCAAACCATATGGCCAGGGTTGGACCACGGCGACCCGACGGGAAGGAAATTCCCATAAACTTGGTGTATGACCAAGTAATGACAGTGGCAAAAATTTTGCAGTAGGATTGTAAATTAGATAGCCTATTACATGGCATATATATGGAGTAAGCGTTCGATTTGATGTACCCATGTACTTTACGACCGAACTTATCTCCTGCCGAATTGTATGAAAATTTTGTCATCGCAGACCTTCGGCTTCCACCTCTTAACCAAAAAGGTTGGAGTGTCTCCGCATACTATGTTTTGATAGTAAACATTTAGTATTGTCGGAAACCAGGCAATCCGGTCATATTGCTCAAACAGGACAAACTGTGATCGGCGGAGTTATGTTATATTACTTTTTAACGTAAGAAATAACTTCCAAGAAAAATAGTTCCGTTAGGGGTTCCTTTTCTTGGTCTGGGCCTGTATTTGACATACATATAGCCGCTATTATGCGTTATTCCGAAAACATCCTATCGAATACGTGCCGCCCAAATATTCTCTTAAGAACGCCAGCTTTCGGCTTCACCCGTCTGAGGTACAGTGCCGGATAACCCGGTTGTAACAATCACAGTGGTGCTCCCTTTATACCCTAGCTGAACAATCGGGAGCGTAGGTTATAAGCATAGGATCGAGGCAACCCATCTTGGCAAAACTAAGTCATAGAGGTGCATAAAATGGCAGAAACAACAGATAGTACGGACAAAAGAAGCTTTGTAAGCTTCGTAATAAAATGCTTCTTTCAAAAGAAGCCCCCATGTATGGCGGGATGTATACATTTGAAGATGCGTATCCCAATGATGCAGCTTATCCGGGCATACAATATAAGGAGGGAGAGTTGAAGAGGGTAAAAAGAAAAGAGATGGGAAAACCCTAATTTTAAACCTAGACATAAGGGGGCCGAATTATGCGCAAAATGTTCGGAGCCCGGCGATGTTCCATGGGTTCGGCTCAAGGCGATTATCCTTCGCATTGCGAAGGCGATAGGCTCCTCCAGTAAGGGCTTCATCGATAATGAAGGGGCCCTCCCATTTGGGTTTGAGCTTATCTTTTTTCTTCTCCAGGAGGTGTAGAACAAGTTCCCCGATGTTGTATGTTTTAGCCCACACTTCGCTGCTTGGTAACGCCTGGCCTGTTGTTAGTAGAATGCGGAACGGGCCTTGGCTACATCACGCTCCTCTTCCAGTCCATCTAGGTCGTCCTGCCGATCAAGTTCGGCTTCTTTCTCTTCATACATGCACACTCTAGGTGAGTCATGAATGATATCCCACGGTAGTACGGCTTCAGCGCCATACACCATAAAGAAAGGTGTGTATCCGGTCTTTCGATTGGGCATCATCCAGAGTCCCCAGAGTACGGAATCGAGTTCCTCAACCCATTGCTTGTTTGATTCTCGTAAAGAGCGCACGAGTTTTGGTTTAATACCACTTGTGATCAGATCTTTGGCCCGTTCGACTTGGCCGTTCGTTTGGGGGTGGTATGCGGATGCATAGTCGAGTTTAATACCCAACCTAGCGTACCAGTTTTCACCTCATCAGTTGTGAAGTTAGAGCCATTGTCAGTGATGATGCAGTGTGGGACACCATAACGGTGGACTACGCCTAATATAAAATTGATCACTGGTCTGGCCTTAGCTGTTTTAACTGGTTTGTCTTCTGTCCATGTAGTGAATTTATCCACCATGACCAATAAGTATTTCTTTTTGTGGCTTCCCCCTTTAAGGGGTCCTACCATGTCAAGCCCCCAGACCGCAAAGGGCCAAGTAATGGGGATTGTTCTTAATGCGGTGGGAGGCATGTGGCTCTGATTGGCAAAGCATTGACAACCCATGCAATGTTGGACAAGGTCTTGAGCGTCAGCTCGAGCCGTAGGCCAGAAAAAACCTGTCCGAATGCCTTGCTTACAAGGGCACGGGCTGCAGCATGATGACCTCCCAGACCGGCATGTATCTCTGCCAAGAGTTGTCGTCCCTCCTCTTTGGAGATACACCTTTGAAGGACTCCGGTTATACTTCTTTTATATAGTTCGCCTTCGTGTACTTTGAAGGCTTTGGAGCACCGGACTATGCATCACACTTCATTTTGATCGTCGCGGAGCTCTTGCCTATTGAGGTAGGCCAAGTAAGGTTCGGTCCAAGGGGCGATAACCGCCATGATCTCATGAGCGGAGGATGTTATCTCGATATCCAAACCCCCGATGTTGTCCGCATTGTGTTCGGTCGTTGGGGGTGTGATTATTTCTGCGTTTCCCTCGCCTCTCTCGGTATGCCATACCACAGATGGCTTAAAGAGCCGATCCATGAAGGTGTTGGGTGGCATGGGGTCGTGTTTAGCGCCCATGCGAGCAAGGATGTCAGCTTCCTGATTACTTTCCCGGGTTACATGATGAAACTCAAGTCCGTCGAACCAAGCTGAAATTTTCAATATGGCGTTTCGGTATGCCATCATTTTTGGGTCCTTCGCATCGAATTATCCATTGACCTGTGAAATTGCGAGGTTCGAATCCCCGCGTACCTCCAAGCGTTGTATGCCCATGGAGACGGCCATACGAAGACCGTGCAGTAGCGCCTTGTATTCGGCTGCATTATTAGAGTCCGTATACGTGATTTGTAACACGTAGCGTACTGTGTCCCTAGTGGGGGATGTGAGGATTACGCAAGCCCCCAGCCCGGCCAGCATTTTGGAGCCATCGAAATACATGACCCAATTAGAATAGGAGTTGTAGGAGTTTGGCTTCCGTCCATTCGGCAATGAAGTCGGCAAACACCTGGGATTTAATAGCCCGGTGTGGCTTGTATATGATTTCGAATGGTAATATCTCGATGGCCCACTTTGCTATACGGCCAGTGACGTCCCTGTTATTAATAATGCCATTCAGTGGCACCTCGGATGCCACCGTGGTCGAACACTCTTGAAAGTAGTGTCGAAGTTTGCGAGATGCCATAAACACTATGTAGGCTATCTTCTGATACTGCGAGAATCGGGATTTGCAATGTGTAAGGACCTCCGATACATAGTAAACGGGTTTTTGGGTGGGGAATTTATGTCCCTCCTCCCCTCGCTCGACGACGAGTACGTCGCTTACTACTTGGTTAGTTGCCAAAATGTATAATAACATGGGATCTCCAATGCTGGGTGCGGCCAAGGTTTGTTTGCTTGCGAGAAGGGCCATTATTTCTTCCAATCCGGCTGTGGCTCCATCTGTCCATTTGAAGTTATCAGTACGATGCAGTAGCTTGTATAATTGCTATGCCTTTTCTCCTAATTTGGAGATAAATTGGCACAAAGCCGTCGCACACCCAGCTAATTTTTGGACCTGCTTTAGGTCTATCGGCGTGGCCAATTGTGATAGAGCTCGAATTTTTGCTGGGTTCGCCTCAATTCCTCTATGGGAAACGATGAACCCTATCAACTTTCTGGCTGGAACTCCGAAGACACATTTTTCTGGATTAAGCCGGATGTCATATGTTCGGAGATTGTCGAAGGTAAGGCGAAGATCGTCCACTAGTTACTCGACGTGTTTTGTTTTAATGACCACGTCGTCCACGTATGATTCGACTGTTTTTCCTATTTGTTTTTCGAGGCATGTTTGAATCATGCGTTGGTAGGTAGCCCCGACATTCTTAAGTCCAAAGGGCAAACTATAGAAGCAAAAGGGACCGTAAGGGGTGATGAATGCAGTTGCAGCCTGGTCTGATTCCTTCATCTTGATTTGATGATATTCGGAATAGGCATCAAAGAAGCACAGCGAGTCGTGTCCTGGAGTTGCGTCAATAATTTGGTCAATGCGGGGCAATGGGAAAGGATCCTTGGGGCAAGCCTTGTTGAGGTCTTTGAAGTCGACACACAGGTGCCATGATTTGTCCTTTTTAGGGACCATCACCAGATTGGCTAACCAATCCGGGTGTTTGATTTGCCTAATGAACCCAGCCTCTAGCAATTTCCCTAGCTCTTCTCCCATTACTTGACACTTGGGTTCAGAGAATCTCCATAGTGTCTGCTTTACGGGCTTAAACCCCTTGATTATATTGAGACTGTGTTCTGCTAGTCTTCGTAGGATGTCGGACACATCTGAAGGATGCCAGGCGAAGATATCCCAATTCTCACGTAAAAATGCGCATAGGGCGGCATCCACTGCTGGATTCAGTTGTGCCCCGATGGATGCTGTTTTATTGGGGTCCGTCGGGTGCACTTGGAATTTTACTATTTCCTCGGCTGGTTTGAAAGAGGTGGACTTGGATCTCTTATCAAGGATTACGTCATCCCTATCCACCGTAGCTCGTAGGGTGGTTAATTCTAGGGCTTCAGACTGTGCCTCAAGGGCCAAGGATGGGTCATGTTTTCAGCACGGAGAGCTTTTTCTGGGTCTCTTGAGATAGTACTGATTCCATTAGGGCCGGGCATTTTGAGCTTCATGTACCCATAATGGGGTATGGCTTGAAAGCATGAGAAGGAGTCCCGGCCAAGGATAGCATGATACCCACTATTGAAGGGGACCACATGAAAGAGAAACTCTTTGCATCTATAGTTCTCAGGTGTGCCGGACACCACATCTAATTTAAGTTTTCCCAAGCAGTGTGCCTCTCGGCTTGGGATAATACCTCTAAAGGTGGTATTACTTTGCTCGATGCATGACCTATCCATCTGCATCTTATCGAGCATGTCCTCATAGATGAGGTTAAGTCCACTACTGCCGTCCATGAGCACTTTGGTTAGCCAGAAACCATCTACGATGGGGTTTCACACCAAGGCGACAGGTGCTCCGACGGACTGAGCCTTTGGTTCATCTTTGGCCGTAAAGGTTATTGTCGTGTCGTTCCATGGGCTCAGTTCGGTAATTTGATGGACCTCGGCGAGGTCGCGGAGCGCCCGTTTGTGCCGGGTTTTAGAGGAAAAAGTCTCAAAGACTATCAGGATGTTGAGATTGTCCTTCTCTGCTGAATATCCTTCTGGGGTAGTGGTGAGGATTGACTCCCCACTTTTTGCTACCTGTCGGAGTACCCAGCATGCCCGGAGGCTATGGGTTGAGACTATGTGTGGAGTAGTATGGATTGGACAGGGTTTGTCCAATAGTTCGTCAAGAACGGACCCCGTGAAGGGCTTGTTCTTCCTACCTGCAGCCCGATTGTAGGGTGACCCCCAGGGTATGTTCTTTTAGCTCGGGCTGCACTCTGCGTCGAGGTGGCGGGCTCCAGTTGGGTTTCTAGGCCCTCCATATGCTTTCCATCGCACATTACTTTTGTACTACCTGTGATAACTCCATGAAGCTCCGTATGTTGCGGCGGTCGAGGGAATTCAAGATCCTTTCGTCTGTGTAGTTACGGTGGAAGACCGAAACGACGTCATCGTCCGAACAGTCCTTGATCTTGTTTTTAACAAGCAGGAACCTGGTCCAAAAGTGGTGGACCATTTCCTGGGGCTGCTACCGTACATACATCAGGTCTTATATGTCTGTAGGACCTGAGTTGCTTGGAGAGTATAGATTGTGGTGGGTGGGTGGATTGAATTTTGGGTCATGTACCACATCCGTGCTTGGAACTGGTATGGCTTCCGTGGTGACCGGTTTGGGTCCGTCTAAGCGCGAGGGCTCTTGTGACGTGCTACCGAGTCAGAGTCTGGCGGGAGTAAAGTCCCTTCTGAAGGGGAAGTATCCGTCTCAGGGGATTTGGGGACCCGGACATACTAGGTCCTCAATATGGAGGGGAGTCGTCGGTGGCCGTCCCTCGACTATCACCACGAAGTGGGTGATCGGCAGGTGGTTGATTTCCCTATGGATGGGCTTGAGCCCGATCTGATCATAGTCTGTTGAGACCCCCAGGGCAGCAATGCGATCTAGCAGTTCATTTAAAGACGAGATATCTACCGGACCTAATTTTCAGAGTAGTTGGGGCCAATGTGAGGACGGTGTCCGGCGGCCATGAGGGGAGTTGCGGGCTTGATGGCCGCGCGTGCCTTCATGGAAAAACTGCTGAACTAGAGGGTCTGCGTTAAAGCCAGGCACCCTCCGGAAGTGATGTTGTTGTTGATGACTAGGCGAGCCATAGATCACTTTTAGCATACGGCACATTGGAGCTCTCAATGAAAGCACCAATGTCGGTGTCAAAACCAGCAGATATTGGGTAGGGGGACCCAAGCTATGCGTCTAAGGATCAATGGTAACAGGAGGCCAAGGGACACAATGTTACCCAGGTTCGGGCCCTCTTAAGGGAGGTAAAACCCTACTCCTGCTTGATTATGATTATCGAATAGGAAGATTACAAGAGATGATCTACCTCGAGATTGTGAGGGCTAACCCTAGATAGCTAGCCTACCAGGATTCCAATGATGGTAAAAGTTCGCCTCTACGGTCTAACCCCTCCCGTTTATATACACACCGGAGGGGTCTATAGATGGTCAAAAGTCAGTTTATTGGGGAAAGAAACCTCCGGACTCTATTATTATTATCCACGCATTGAGAAGTCCCATCATGACATGGTAGATGATCTTCGAAGTGATCATGTGCGGCCCATGCAGCCAGGCCCAAACTCCTAGGCCAGACATCTGAGGACCCCCGAATCCAGGACTCCCTCACGTAGCCCTAGATTGGTCCTGCCCAGGTTCCGCCTCGAAGCCACTGCGCTTCATTCCGAAAACTAACTTATGATTTTTTGCAGGGCAAAAGACACCATATAGTAGAAGATGGACGTCGGGGGCCTGCCAAGGGGCCCACGAGGCAGGGGGCGCCCAGGGGAGTAGGGCTTGCCCTCCACCCTCGTGGCGGGCTGGTGGCCCCCTCTGGTGCTTTCTTTGCCCAATATTTTTAATATATTCCAAAACTGATTTCCGTGGAGTTTCGGGACTTTTGGAGTTGTGCAGAATAGGTCTCTAATATTTGCTCCTTTTCCAGTCCAGAATTCCCGCTGCCGGCATTCTCCCTCTTCATGTAAAACTTATAAAATCAGAGAGAAAAGGCATAAGTATTGTGATATAATGTGTAGTAACAACCCATAATGCAATAAATATTGATATAAAAGCATGATGCAAAATGGAGGTATCAGGCACCGACCGCGTCAGCGGATCAGGCTGATCTACCGGAGGATCGGACACTGACACGGGCACCTGCTCCGACACTGGCACCATCTCCACAAGGGGCACCATCTCCGGCAGAAGCAGTGGCACTACCAGTGGCACCTGCACGGGCACCAGCAACGGCTCCGGCACCTGCACCAACACTTGAAGTTGCACTTGCATCTGCTCCAGCCCTTGAAGTGGCAACGGAACCAGAACCTGCACCGGCAATAGACCGGGCTACAGTTCGCACTACATATACCAAAGTCCTTACAAAAACTGACATCTCCACCTCTTGGTAAGCATTGGCAGCCCAAGTTCTTTGTTCTTTTTTATTTCCATGTTGTTTCACATGATTCACTGTGTTGATCTAACTGTTTGTGTATGCCTTCTTGTTTGCAAACAGAGAATTCCTAGACAAACGAGGGAGTCATTCAATAATCCGGGCGTCCGTGGCCAAGTTTCTCTTACCATGCGCAACCTTGGTGTGGATGAACCTGCTCAATATACCATAAGTACAAAGGATGGCCGTGTGATGATTGATGCTAAAGGATGGTCAAGGTTCAAAACTCTATCAAATCTTGCAGTAGGGGATGATGTCAAAATTGAACTTTCTCGGCAAGGAGAGTTGGTCCAAATCAACTTTGAAATTCTTCAGTAGCAGCACGCAACTGCGGAACTGATCTATCCTCCAAGAGCTTTTGATGTAACAATATGGCATGGTGAAACAAGTGTCCTATGTGTATAAGTAGTACGACAGTATTATTTATCATGTAGGATATCAAGAAAGAATTGCAACTCTGATTGCTGGTTAGGAACTGTCATTCGATTTCATTCTAATAGCTGTCGTGTTTTATTTAATTTTCTGTATTTGCCTTGCGACGACATCTAAAACCAGCGACTTATCGATCGCTTGTAATATTGAAATGCGCTGAGTTAGAACACATGGGCCCCCAAACATGCAGGCCCACCGGCCTGTGGCCCAAAGTCTAGAACCGCCAGCCTATCTAAGTATTATATTCTCATCTGAACCCCCATATTATGTTATATATATTCCCCCTGATTTTTCTAATGTATAAAGTTGTGATGTGAAAGATCTTTATATTTCTTTACAGAGGGAGTATCTCTCTATCAAAAATATATTTATGTGTAACTAGTTACTCTTGGCTTTCTAATTCCTTTCGCTGATATGCGGGGCATCCGGCAACGGGTCCACGTGCCATGCACCAAATTAGAGTGCCCAACTGCATGGTAGACTCACCCCGGTCGTAGCGCCGCAGTAAGCCCAATGAGCTGTCAAATCAGAAAAATCCCCCATTGTCATGGATTTGTCACGGCAGATGTCCTTAGTGTGAGGACTTAGTCGCGAGGCCAACGCATCTATGTGGTAGCTTGAGAGGGGTTGGGCGGAATCAAGAGACGCAACACACGACAAGGGTTTAAACAGCTTCGGGCCCAGGGAAACATCATACGGTAATAACCCAACATGATGTTTGTGGCTAGGTCTTATTATGATCCTCATGGAGTCGCCGTAAACCGGCTCTCCTAGTTATGTCTAGCCCTAGAGATTGTTTCTCCTTGCTTGCCTCCCCCTCTTTGAGGAGCCATGCCCCTCCTTATATATGTTGAAGGGGCGGGTTACATGACCAGTCCTAGTAGGATTAGGATTATTCTATTACAATTGGAGTCCTAGTCTTGCTTCCTCTTTAAGGGAATACTCATTATGCTTTCCTCTTAAACCGGACCACCATAAAATCAACCAGCCTTCTAGGCCTTGGGCCTAGTCCTTTATCTGACCCGCCGTCAGGGTCATTCGTGAGTCGCCAGGCTCGTGAATCGTCAGACAAGTGAACCGCCAAACCCATGAATCGCCGGTCCTCTGGCGGGTTATGATGAAGCACCAAGTCCGGCCGGGTCATACTTCCGGCCGGGTTACACCGCGGGGTATATCCCCAACATTAGCCCCCAGTTTAATTTGGATTTATCCATGTTAAACTGATCATGTAAAACAAACACAAGAACAAATTTGACAGATTGTATTCCGGGTTAAGAATTCTTGAAAACTGGCACCTAATCATCCTTAAATCCTTGTCATTTCTTCCTGCTAGAAAATCTGGGTCAATAGACCAGCTTCATAATCAATTTGTTTGTAGGAAATTTTTTGTAAATAAAGAATCCATTTGACTCGAGCTTCAGTTCTCTGACTTGACAAAAATATAGGTCTTCAAATATTCAACTGATATTAGTCGGTTTGAAAATGTAGAACTTGCCGGTTTGTCATTGCCAAAATTACCGGGTTATAAAAACTGATGAATTCCGGGTAATGATTGTTGCCAATGCCGGTTCATGATTGTTGCCAACGCCGGTTTATGATTATTGATGATGTTGGGTTAAGATTGTTGCAGACACCGGGTCAATCTGGTTTATTCAAACTGTAGCCCCCAAGTCTTGAGCAGAAACAAAGTGAAGCTTAAGACTTGCTTCAATATAAATACTGCCACTTAAGAAGGAATACATGTTGTATATCCCAGCCACTTAGTAAAAACTGAATACTCCATATTATGGTGCCCCCAAGTGCCGGGTTGTCATGCTTGCAGCAACCTGGGACTTGTAACTGCCTGATGCTCAAAAAACTTCAACCAGTGTAGCCCCCAAGGCCTGGGTCATTTATGCAATAATGAGTAGGGACTTTGTAAATATAATCATGTAGATTTGAGTAATGATGTGTAGCCCCCAAGGGCCGGCTCAGTAAGATAATATTGAGTTGGGACTTGATATATACTTCAATGAAAATAACATCATATGATGTAACCCCCATCATGGGGCTTGAATCCATGTCCACACAGTTAAGAGCCTTGTGCTTTACGAACTGAGCGTGGACCCTTCAATATAATGAATAAAAAGCTTTGCACCTTGAATTGTTGACAGGAGCAATTGGTAGCCCCGAAGGGCCGGCTCATTACGATGTGATGAGTCGGGTCTTCAATAAGGTGAGGAAACAATGACTTTGCATTAGCCCCCAAGTGTCATGGTGCATGCTTGCAGCAACATGAGACTTGTGTATTTGATGTAATCTCAACTTAAATAATGTAGCCCCCAAGTGCCAGGTCGTAAGCCTGCAGCGACTCGGGACTATTCCCTCCATTGTAGAATAAATCATATCCATTGATAATATAATAACCATTGCACTAAAGCGACTTTGAAAACCTTAATCATAATACTGGTTACTGATAACCATAATAAAATCCAGCCATGTTCGCTATTTGAAGATTTGAATAATATAATCCAATGATTTATGAGCGCATGATTCCAATGGCGCAATCCAAATATATACTGGCGACTTATAGTCCCAAGCCAGGCCGGGTTAACAAACACCGGATAATTTCTCATCATATATTGGCGACTTATCGTCTTAAAGCCAGGCCGGGTTAATAAACGCCAGTGATTTATAATTCTGCTTTATTCAACCTGTTTCTGCATACAACAAGTTTAAAGTGTCCTGGCGGTTTACCGCCGGACGGGTCATAATGCCCAACATATAACATGGGTTTATAACCAAGGCTGCACTTAAGAATAATCAAATATGAAATATATCATACCTGTGACATTGAATCACATCGTTGGTTTGCCAACCTTTTGTAGTAAGGGTGATAACCCAAACCTTGAGTACTGATAACTCCCACCATGCTGTGCTGGTTTATAAGAAGCCATGTCGGGTTATAATAAACACCGGATGATCATCTTGGCGACTTATAGTCAAAGCCAGGCCGGGTTAGCAAACACCGGGTTATATTGACAACTTATAGTCAGGCCGGGTCAATAGACACTGGTTTAAACTCAAAACCTTTATCAAGGGAGAAAAACTTGGACAAATAGAGGTAAATCAAAACTTGTAGTCGAGGCTTTTCAAGGGCTGCTGGGCCCAAATTCGAGGCTTTTCATGGGCTGCCAGGCCACTGAGTTAAACCATTTGACAAAGCCTTTTAAGATGGGCCTCACATTAACCAATCGTTGTTTTAACTTTGACAAGTTCAGGGTCTGTATAAGATTGACTTGTCAAACATTCGGCGGGTCATACGGCGGGTCATACCAGGGTTTTAGGTGAATACACCTGGCTTCCAGGCCTGGCTTGATAGCCTATTACAAGGGTCTTTTAAAACTCTTTGTTGCTATGCACAAAGAGCCCCCATGTAACATTTTGAGTTGTGCTCAGTGGATGCCTATGTTTGAGTTGTGCTTGGCAACAAACTCTCTTTGGCCCCTAAGTAATTTCCCTGGTGGCCTTACGCCGATCAAGAGGTGTAGCTATGGTTCGAATATGACCAAGCCCCCAAGTGATTTCGTTGGTGGCCTTGCGCCATTCAAGAGGTGTAGCGATGGTTTGAATACAACCAAGCCCCCAAGTGATCTTATATATAGATTCATAAGCCGGATCCATGGACAATCAGAGCTCCACTTTATAAACAGAAGCCCCCACGTGATCAATAATATGATAAGCCAATAATGACAGGATACCCATGTTTGAACAGCGCATCATGGTAGCAGGTCCTCTTCGGCAACCTTTAACTTTTTGCAAGAGATAAATTCTTCTTGATCTGGGATTTTGAAATGGATATTGAGAGCTTCAAAGCTTTCTGGGAGACATCTTTCCCTTGAACCGGATTTTAAACCGGAATCTTCATTTTCAGCTGGAAATTTTCTGACAGCCTGTAAACTCGAGCTTGCGAGAAGTTAATTCTTTTTTGAACCAGAAATTCTTAAACTGGATAACTTCAGAGTTTTGTGGGAGGCATATTTCCCTTGAACCGGATTGTAAACCGGATGTTTGAAAGCTTCAGTGAGACTGACTTCCCTTGAGCCGGATTGTAAACCGGATAATTGAGAGCTTAAGTTAGACTGACTTCCCTTGAGCCAGATTTTAAACCGGAATCCTTTCTGATGACCCGGAACTTCTTCATTGAGACGGGATTTTGTAACTGCCATATACTTTCTAAGCCAGAAATTTTCTGATGGCTTTTAAATTTTCATCAATATAATAGTAGCCTCCAGGACCGGGTTATCTTTCTCTCCTCGTCCTGGGGTTCTTATATTTGCTGAAACTGGCAAGATTTGTTGAGCCATGTCATCATAGCCCCCGAGTCTGAAGGTGACTCAAGGAGTTGGCTTGAGATTCTCCATATTTGACCGTGATATAAACCGGCATAAGTTGTATATCATTGGTGTTGACAGCACGATGTGACTCCACAGAAGGTTGAGGTGACTGCGGCGGGTTATAATTGATCCCGTATGAGCCGTGTCAGCAACTCGGCCAATGGTTCCTTCCAACTGGCTATTTTTAACCAAACTGTAGTGGCGGCGACTTATGCGCCTGCCCATTGGGCCACCCAGTGTAGACGGCGGTTGATGATAATTTGTCTCCAATTTGAAAGAAAACCGGGCTACCCAAGCAGTGACTGGCTTTATACCCAATAAAAGCTCATGCAGACAGGTGCGGCCTGGTGTGTTGATGTAGACCAGGTCGCGAGAGACAGATGACAAAGACGACCGCAGCATCATAGGCGGCTCAGACAGATGAATCGGCCGCGGCATTGCAAGCCGGTGCGGATGGACGAGTCAATCGCATGCGCGGTGAGCCGCACGAACGGGTGAGTCAACCGCGTCATGTTAATATAAATTGGGCCGCAGAGGTGGCAGTTTGCACATATATTCAACAAGCGTCATGGCACAAGCAGACGCTAACTCATGATAATGGTGGCGTGAGCTATATATCCATGACACGACCATCGCTCTTGCAATGAAAAATTATCATGCACAAACAATATTGCAGGCCAAGGCAAAGGTAAACTGTTCTTTGACAAAAACAATATATGTTAATAAAATAAAGTTGGACAAATATCACCTGATGCATCTGAGCGCCAGTCATGGATGGGCGTATTTTTACTGCCAGTAACAATAAATGACCCTGAACCGGAACTTTTTGATAATCCGGAACTGTTTGATCCGGAACCTCTGGATAATCCGGTCGGAACTTTTTGATAATCCGGAACTTTTTGAACCGGAACCACTGGATAACCCGGCCAGAACTTTTTGAACCTAATTCGGAACTCTTTGGCGACTCGAACGGAACCCTTTGGCGATTCGGCGGGAACCCTTCGGCGATTCAGACGGAACTTTTCGTCGAGGCGATCGGAACTCTTTGGTTATTCAGACGGAACCTTTCATCGAGGTGGTCAGAACTTTCCAATGATCCGGCCATAACTTTCCGACGAGCCAGCGGAACCTCTCGATGAGCCTGACGAAACTTCTTCAATAAGCTGGGCAGAGCTTCTCGATCCCTGGGATAGTGCCCTCCGAGAACTCAACACCACCGTGCACGAGCCCCACGGTGGGTGCCAACTGTCGTGGATTTGTCACGGCAGATGTCCTTAGTGTGAGGACTTAGTCGCGAGGCCAACGCATCTATGTGGTAGCTTGAGAGGGGTTGGGTAGAATCGAGAGACGAAACACAAGACAAGGGTTTAGACAGCTTCGGGCCCCGGGAAACATCATACGGTAATAACCCTACATGATGTTTGTGGCTAGGTCTTATTATGATCCTCATGGAGTCGCCGTAAACCGGCTCTCCTAGTTATGTCTAGCCCTAGAGATTGTTTCTCCTTGCTTGCCTCCCCCTCTTTGGGGAGCCCTGCCCCTCCTTATATATGTTGAAGGGGCGGGTTACATGACCACTAGTAGGATTAGGATTATTCTATTACAATTGGAGTCCTAGTCTTGCTTCCTCTTTAAGGGAATACTCCTTATGCTTTCCTCTTAAACCGGCTCACCATAACATCAACCGGCCTTCTGGGCCTTGGGCCTAGTCCTTTATCTGACCCGCCGTCGGGGTCATTCGTCAGTCGCCAGGCTCGTGAATCATCACACAGTGAACCGCCAGACCCATGAATCGCCAGTCCTCTGGCGGGTTATGATGAAGCGCCAAGTCCAACCGGGTCATACTTCCGGCCGGGTTACACCGTGGGGTATATCCCTGACACCCACCTTTCCAGCAGTAGCAGTAAGCTAGACGGATGAAGCAGCAATATTTCACTGGGCCTGAATCCCCTTCTCCCTCATCTGCTTATTCAAAGAAAACCTCTTCTCGGCGATCGCGTAGGGTTTTCTGATGGAGAACCACGTACGAATTCTTCATCCATCCCCGATAAATCCTAGTCCATTGGACGCGGGTAATCCTAGGATGGTAGCCGCCGCCATTGATGCATTTTTCTTCCTACTGAATCTACTGTGTTTCATTTGTAGTGCCCAAAGTGCGAGGACCCTGCAGGTTTCTGCGCCCTCGGCGAGATGCCACACTTGTTCCTTCTCATCCTAACACGGGATTGTAAAACACGTAGAGTATGTTCCTAGAATCCTCTTTTCTATCCGGGAGGGTGGGGGTTTTTGAACATGTCATCGACTAAATTGGAAATTTGGATTGCTATATTTGGATAAAAGGTACTAGTACCATGGTCAACGTTGACTTGAAATAGGAAATTATTTCTAGATTTGGATAGAGAATACATTGTGTTCTCATAGTATTTTTCCTGTAGTGCATTCCTTGCTCTTCCAGAACACATGTACTCAAGATGGTCGGCCTTTCCCTAACTGAATACACCAGTTTAATGGTCACATTGAAGACAAGCCATGGATATAAGTTCCAAGTTGGGTTCATGAACCAAGAAGATTGCTGCTTTTTTATGGCCAAACTTGGATAAACTTTCTCAAGTGTTACAGACTGAAAGTTAGCGCATGAATGTTGATGGAAATAGCAGAACCTGGTCTCATCTTCACTGTGATCTTCCACACCGACGTTGTTCCAGTAGTTCATCCGTGTTAGTTTTGTATCTGGTTCTTGCATGTTGCCTCGATTACTTCTTAATCCACCCATTCCGTCGAACTAATCACAATTTGACTCTACAAGTAGCAAGGATTTGTGATTCCCTTCTCTCACGAAGATGCTACTTCAAACTAATATTTCATATAATTGGTGGCACGTGTAGGTTATTTCAATGTTAAGCAAACTACTCATTTGTTATTCTATAAGAACTTGACTGTTACTGATGGCACAGAAGTTGACTGGGACGACATCCACCAGTTCCTACACTTTATTGATCGCCTTGAGGTCCTTGTGGGGCGTTGCAAAGGTGGAAGGCCACGTGGGATATGTGTGCCACTGGTGCACACGTTGAACAGGTCCAACTGTGTCAAGAAACTTATGGTAGGAGTTGTTTTCTGCTATATATGTTGTTCATAAACTCTTCCTTATACACAGTTTTACAACTGTGATCTTCTTGAAACAGAAATTGCCCAGTTCTATTGTTCCTATACAGATGCCTGACCATGGTCGGGTCAGAATTGCACTTGGTCACAACGTGATGTTTAGGTCGACCTACTCCATTTCCCTTGGAGGTGAAAAGATACTTATTCATGGGTGGTCTCAAATAATGAAGGCCCGTCCATTTTGGAGAATAGGACAGAAGGTTATGCTCATGCTTTTCCATGGCTCTAAAGCGAATATCCTATTTATTGACCACATTGCAAGATGAAGCCGCTTTCAGAAGGTTGTGGATGCACGGGGTGGCCCCCGGGCCTTGTCATGGGGCTTGGTGGCCTCACCCTTGGATATCTATAGGCAAAGTAGCATTGTTCAGGCGTGCTTTGTACGGTTGAACCTGTATAAGTACTCATATTGCTTTTAGCTATGGTTATTAAGTGCCCCTGCTGTTTTCACTTAAGGTTGTTAAGTACTCCTACTGCTTTTACAGTATGTCGTGTTTCTTCAGTCTCGTCTTCCTCTAGCCGCTAAAACCAAACCAGCACTGGCGGGGCCGCCTGCTTCCGCCTCCCATGGATGGCTGCGCCTCAGCACACGCATCGGTGCCCCACCGTCTCCTAAATCGTTAACGCCAATGTCCGAGGCCTCGCCGTCATTCTCCATGCGCTTTGGTGTGCTCGCCGCGGCACCGCCCTCTCGCATTGTCAACATGGTCAACAAACAAGAGGAATCAGGAGAGGACTTTACATGGAGAGGATGATAGTAGGGACCCAGGATGTCCATGGCCGTATGCAAGAAAGTTCCTCATTTTTTGTTATATATACTCCATTATCAGCATATCAAAAAAGAAATGCTTCCTCCTAGTGGTTTGCTGACATCTGGGACCCACGACATTGTCAGCGTATAGTCAATAGACAAGAGAACAACACAAGATCGGCTGACACCTGGGACTTAGCTACTCGAGCAGTATTTTTTTGTTATAGTTGAGACGGAGCAGGGTTTCAACTGGGCTATGGCCCGTCTAGCCCGGGATTCTATTTTACGTTCACCACATGACCAGTCCAGCAATTTTTTCTTTGTGAAAATGGCTAGCCCAGTTTTTTTCTGAAGAATACCCAATCCAGGCCTACTTATTTTTCTCCGCCCTGCTGGGTTGCAATTCTTTCAAGATGGCTGCAAATCTTAAATGTAATATGAGATGGGTTGTAAATATAAAAAATACACGACAAATTGGCAATTACTTTCAAATTTCTGATTTTTTTTGACATTTTCAGATTCCAATTTCACTGGGGTTTAACCTAATTTAATATATCTTCAAAGTACTTTAAATATGGCTCAAATAGTTTGGACCCCACAGAAATATGTGAAATTTCGTTTAAATTTTTAACCCTCGCCCTGGCCAACAAAACAAACAGACTGCAATAAATTTCATAAGAAGTTGCAATGAGCTGTAAATTATTAAAAAAATAGGGAATGGTCTAACTTGTGGGCATATTATGTTGACGCGTATGCAAGATTTTTTTTAATTATTGTATACATCAACAAACCATTCTAGCAGACGTGACCGTTGGATGTCAATCCAACGGCCATCGTACTTCTTCAATCTCTGATCTTCTTACTCTAGGCACCAAATCCAACGTGGGACCGCCTGCACCCGCCTCCCATGGCCGGCTGTGCTGCCTCGTAGGCCTCACCACCCCCTACTACTCCCACCATTGGCCAGGCCATCCCTCTACTCACCCACATCCCTCCAATGTTGTGGCTGCGCCGCCTCCGGGTCATTCCCTTCATGGGTCTTCCTGGGTCTCACTGTCGTCCATCGCTTTGGTGTTCTCGGCACGGCGTGGTCAACATTGTCAACAAATGACAACATCGAAAGAGGGATGTACATGGAGAGACTGACAGTTTGGACCCACATGGTCCATGGCTGCACGCAAGCTAGTACCTCCTTATTACGCCAAAAAGAATGAATCCTCCCCATGACAGCTGGGACCCACCAGCTATATCTTGGCACGGAAGGAAGTGCCTCCTTATTAAGAGAAAAATAATGAGTGCTCCCCATGATAGCTTGGGCCCACCAGATTTGGAGGCTGACTTGTGGCCCTACTAAGTTGACACATACGCAGGGCTTTGTCAACTTAGTCAACAAATGATTCTATCACCAAGGACCGTTGGATTGTTAACATCGAACAGTCGTCCTGCTTCTTCAACCTCTGATTTTCTTGCTCCAGCCGTCCAAACCACCGCGCACTCCTGCCTCCCGTGGCCGGCTATGCTGCCACGCAAGCCTCACCGCCCCTACTACTCCCACCGCTGGCCAGGCCATCCCTCTACTCACCCACACCCCCTGTTATTCTGCATCGACGATAGCCTCACACCATAGCCGAACCAGTCAACCTTCTTACTACCCTCCGCGTGTTCCCCGGCTCTGGGTTGTTCCCTTGCTAGGTCGCGTCGTAGTCCACCACCTTGGTGCTCTTGGACGGTACGGTGTTGTCAACACGGTCAATGAACGACAGCCATCAGAAGAGGACTACACGTGGAGAGGCTGATAGCTGGGTCCAGGGCCGCACGCAAGGAAGTGCCTCCTTATTACCTGTAAAATAATGATTCCTCCACCTGACAGCTCAGACCCACCGGAAGGGCCTTTGTATTTCAAAAAAAAGTTACCCCTGATAGCTAGGATCCACTGGCTTTATCTTTGCACAGAAGGAAGTGCCTTTTACCCCCTGATAGCTAGGACCCACCAGGTTGAAGTGAAGGTAGCGTTATCTGTCTGGCCGCGAATGTGTACGTGCATAGCGATCGATCTGTCTCTCTACAGTGGCATACCGTGGTTGAGTAAGGAGCGACATGTGTTGAAGTAGAGGTGCAGAGGTAGCATGTCACACAGTCCCGTCTCTATCGTGTACACATACATACAACCACGCTACAAGATAGTAAATACAGTTACGTACATACATACGGGCGGGGTCTCTAACGCGTAGAGCAACATCGTCCTGTTCATCGGCAGCCAATCGGCTGGGTCGGAATGAAGTAAACAGCGTTGCGTGTTCATCGAGAGCCAATGGACTTGGACGGAACAGCCGGAATGAGGTCTGGTGTACCGCAGAATGGAGAAAACGGCCTTCTGTTTGACCTCGTACGGTCGAAATGGGATCCTGTTCATCAGGAAGTATCTGGCGTATAGCAAAACGGACGAAAGGGCCTTGTGTTCGAATTCCTATGGTCAAAACGGGGTCCTGTTAATTGGGAGGGGTGTGGCGTACCGCAAAACGGCACTCCATGGGCTACTGTACATCCACCGTCTACTGCCTTGCACCAGCCTCCACGGGCTACTGTTCATCCACCGTCGACTTCCTCCAGCCTCCACCTGCTACCGTTCATACACCGTCGACTTCGTCTAACCTCCACCAGCTACTGTTGACCACGAGGTCCTCTCATCCAGCCCCCACCGGCTACTGTTCAACCAGCCCTCCATGGGGTCCTGTTCAACCAGCCCTCCACGGGCCCCTTGTTCATCCAGCCTCCACCGACTACTGTTCAACCAGCCCTCCACGAGATCCTGTTCATCCACCCCCCAACCGGCTCGGGTGTGTGTGGCGGCCTCCTTGATAGGGGTCCTGTTCATCCAGCGGCAATGGCCTACTACTACCACGCGGTCCTGTTCATCCAACCCCCACTAAGAACTGTTCATCCAACCCCCAACAATGATCACTTTTCATCAAGAGGTAGCAGGTTCAATCGGCTTCAGTTAGCAACAGTAGCGAAGGAATCTCTTGGGTTCAATTAATAGCCAAGGGATCGATCGCTCAGGTTTAGTAATGTAGCTAGTGCAATCGCTCAGGTTCGGTAAGCGAACACCTCGCTCGGGTTCAGTTAGAGCCCAATGCCTCACACACACATGCGTACGTGTACGAGAGAAACGTACATAACTCCGTGCATCGCTCGGCCCGACCACCCACCGTAACTGGGAACTCCCCGATATTTTCCTCGCCCTTGCTTCTACCATGATTTTTCCGTCATGGACGGCCCAAAGAATGTCAGGCAGGTGCGTCCTCGGCCCGCCCAGGAGGAAAAGCCCATTTTTCTGTCATGATTTTTTGTCATAGAAGTAGGAGCCCAGCACATCTATAATGATACGTGCTTTTGTCACAATTATCGTCATAGAAGTGTCATAAGCATGACAGAAAAAAATTTGTTCGACCCAAAATATCATGGATGTGTTTTTTTGTAGCAATCCTCGGTGTTGACGACGAGCGTGAAACCACTCTGCACTTTGACATGATTGACACTCGGTCCTTCGACCTATCCAGTCTTGAGCTGCCATTCTCTAAGGACGAGATCTGAAACGCGATCAAGCTTCTCCCCTCTGGCAAGACCACTGGCCCCAACAACTTCTCTATTGAGTTTCTGCGCGCATGTTGGCCCGTCGTGAAAGCTAATATATGTGAGGCCTTTGCTAAGCTCTATGACCTCAATGGGCATGACCTTTTGATAACCCACAAGTGTAGGGGATCGCAACCGTTTTCAAGGGTAAGTATTTAACCCAAATTTATAGATTCGACACAAGGGGAGCCAAAGAATATTTGTAGGTATTAGCAGCAGAGTTGTCAATTCAACCACACCTGGAGATTAATTATATGCAGCAAAGTGATTAGTAGCACAGTAGTATGATAGTTTTGATAACAATAACAGCAGCAACGGTAACAGTAACAGTGATAGCAGTGTTTTGTAGCAAGTGTGGCAGTAGCAGCAGCAATAATAACTTAGCAGAAAAAATATAAGATAAATTCGTAGGCATTGGATCGGTGACTTGTTGGATGATATTCATCATGTGACAGTTATAACCTAGGGCGATACGACACTAGCTCCAGTTCATCGATATAACGTAGGCATGTATTCCATAAATAGTCATACGTGCTTTATTAAAAGAACTTGCATGACATCTTTTGTCCTACCCTCCCGTGGCACCAGGGTCCATATTGGAAACTAAGGGATATTAAAGCCTCCTTTTAATAGAGAACTGGAACAAAGCATTAACACAGAGTGAATAGATGAACTCCTCAAACTACGCTCATCACCGAGAGTGGGCCCGGTTGTTGTCACTCTGGGGTTGTCGTATCATAATCGTAGTAGGTGCCTATAACTTGCAAGATCGAATCTAAAACATGGATATAATGATGAATTCATAAACGGTTCAGATCTGAGTTCATGCCCCCCGGGCCCAAAGTGACAAGCATTAATCATAGCCAACTCATAGCAACATCAATCTAAGAACATAGTGGATACTAGGGATCAGGCCCTAACAAAATAAGTCGATTACATGATGAATCTCATCCAACTCCTCACCGACCAATGAGCTTATGAAGTAATTACTCACTCCCGGTGGGGAGCATCACAGAATTGGCGATGGAGATGGGTTGGTGATGACGGAGAACGAAAATCCCCCTCTCCGGAGCCCCAAACAGACTCTAGAATTGCCCACCCAAGGAAGAGAAGGGCTTGGCGGCGGCTCCGTCTCATGGATCGTGATAATTCTTTCTCCCCATTTTTTTTGGAAATATGTGATTTTGTAGTATCAGGGGGGTCGTCTGCTTGGCCACCAGGTGGCTACAACCCACCTGGGCGCGCTAGGAGAGGGGGGGCGTGCCCTGGTGGGTTGTGCCCACCCAGGTGCCCCTCTCTTGCAGGTCTTTGCTAATTCTTATTATTGATATAAAAATCCTTGCAAAGTTTTGTTCCATTCCGAGAACTTCTATTTCTGCACAAAAAACAACACCATGGTAGTTCTGCTAAAAACAACGTCAGTCCGGGGTTAGTTTCATTCAAATCATGCAAATTAGAGTCCAAAACAAGAGGAAAAGCATGAGAAAAAGTCGATACATTGGAGACGTATCAACTCCCCCAAGCTTAAACCTTTTCTTGTCCTCAAGCAATTCAGTTGATAAACTGAAAGTGAGAAAGAAAAACTTTTACGAACTCTTTTGCTCTTGTTTGTATAAATAAGCTTAAACAGCACCCAGGTTTTCAGCCAACATTATAACTAACCATGTCAATAATAACATTTAAAGATTATAATGACTCATGTGAATGACATAATCAGCGAGCGAGCAATAATAAGATATCTCAAACAGCAACACGTTGTCAAAACAACCATGATATAATATGACAATAGTGGTATCTCGCTAGCCCTTTCTGAGACCGCAAAACATAAATGCAGAACACCTCGAGTGTTCAAGCAGCGACTAAACATTGTATTTCATGGTAGAAAAGATCCAGTCATGATGCACCCAACATTAGCTACACATAATGCATAAATCATGAGAGTTGTGCTCTACTCAGTTTCTGGAGGTTGTTTTAGAGGGTGGTGACACAACATAAAAGTAAATAGATAGTCCCTTCGCAGAGGGAAGCAGTGATTTGCAGAGGTGCCAGAGCTCAATTTTTAAAACAGAGATAAATGATATTTTGAGACATGCACCCTTCTTGTTCTATTCACGACCATCAGTTATCAATATCTTCCATGCTAAGCATGCTAGTGGCGGTTCACAAGTGATAAAAGTAAAGGTTTACTCCCCCTCCACCATCAATCACACTCCACGGCTTGTCCGAAAACGGGTGCTGTCCATACCAACATCAGTCCTGGGGGAGTTTTGTTCAATTATTTGCATTTTTTAGTTCGGGACTGGGAATCCCTATTACCGCCCATTTTCTCATGCGATGGCGAGTGAATAAAGACTCGACCTGAGAATAGCCCGCTTAGCATGGAAGGTACCGACCACCTCCTATTGTTCCATGAATGATCCAGACACACAAAAAGGATAAATTTTTTAGAAGTTTTTAGAGGTGGCACATGCAAATTTACCTAGGACGCCAGGGTAATACCGCATATAGGTAGGTATGGTGGACTCATCTGGAATAATTTGGGTTCAAGGTTTTTGATGTACAAGCAGAGTTCCCACTTAGTACAGGCGAATGCTAGCAATTAAGATTGAGAAGCGGCCAGCTAGAGAGCAACATTGATCATAACCATGCATTATGCATAAGTAACATTGGACACTAGCATGAGTAGGATATGAACACCATGAACATAAATATCATAGAGGCTATGTTGGTTTCGAATCAACTACATGCATGAACATGTGCCAAGTCAAGCCACTCGAACATTCAGAGGAGGATACCATATCATCATACTACATCACAATCATTTTAACGCTATGTCGATATCCAAGGTAAATCATTATAAACTCCCAGCTACTTATGCATGGCATGAGAAACTATAATACCTAATTTTCATTGCACACATATTTAATCATAATGGGCTGAATCATGGATACTAGGTTAAACATATTTACACAAACAGAACAAGTCGAGTTCATACCAGTTTCTCTTTGCCACGACCATTTCACCGAAAATTGTCATTATTGCCTTTCACTTGCACGACCGAATGATATGAAAATAATAATAGTGAAAGAGTGCCATGGACTAAGCTAGAATCTGCAAGACATTTTATTCAACAGGAGAAGACAAGGTAAAATGTGCTCTTATTAGTTCAACAATTATTCATACGAGAGCCACTCAATATTTTCATCGTGGTCTTCTCCTTGGTAAGACTCGAATAAAAAGAAAATAAGTTCAGAGAAACACACTGAAATATTTTTGGAGTTTTGATTTTCTAGAAGGGGCTAATAAAAGGGAAAAGTAAAAATGAGAAAAACTATTTACACGGGAAAGCTCCCAACAAGCAAAAGAAGAACAAGAAAATCTTTTTGGGTTTTCTTTTAATACTACTAAGCATACAAAGAAAGTAAATTACTACAACTAATTTTTTTGGTTTTTCTAAAGTTTTTCAAGCACACAAGAAGAAAGCAAGAAAATAAATCTAAGCATGGATAATACAATGAAAAAGTGTGAACACCGACTAATGAAATATGTGGACATGAATGTAAGGTCGGTGGAAACACGTACTCCCCCAAGCTTAGGCTTTTGGCCTAACTTCGTAGTCGACTAGTAGCCTGGAGGGTAGAAGTCTGCGTGGAAGCTCACAGATGCTCTCGGTGCAGATGCCTCGGCACGCCGTGCTACCACCACTGTTGCGTTATGAGCTCGGGCCTCACTCTCAAGAACAAAATATCTCCCGTTGTTATGATAATCAAAAAGAGCAGGCGCAGGAAAATATGTGTGCACAACAGACGTTTGATTAAACAACAAATTATAAGTGAAGTCATGAATTTTTCCCTTAAGGATCTTATGGCTTTTTAAAGCCACAAAATCTAAATACTGCGTGGGTAGGATAGGGTCAAAGGGCAAAGGTGCAACACCCAAAATGTGTGGCAAAAATTCCCCAATAGAACCAGACACTGTTAGCATTATTCTGAAAGTCTACGTGCAATAATGGCTCCAAGGTTATAATTCCATTCACCAGTGAGAGCGGTGTGAATGAGGCTCAAGTCTAGCACATGAAGTATGCTACAGTCTTGCTTGCCTACTATGCATTTCCCATTAAATAATGCAAAGTACTGGATGCAGGAAAGTGAATGCTATTTATTCTTCCTTGTGTTACTCCCCTATTTTCACTCTAACAAAGTATAGTCAAGAAAGACTCGTACTCAGCCTTCGGTGGTTCATCAAGCGAATCCCAATATGGTAGCTTGCAATGGTAAGCAAAATTCGCCAGTGAGATGGTAAATGGATTATCATAAAGCTTAAAAGACATCCTAGACTCATGAGGGAAAAATGTAAATCCTTTGACAAATGACCCAGTGAGAAGTTGGCGTTGCTCACACTTATCTGAAAGGTAGGGACCAAGGCGAGCATTGTGAACATATTGCTCATATTCCTCCTTAATGCCCACAAGCACAATATATTCATTGCAAGGCCATAAGCATGTTTTGCTGGCGGCATCACGCGTGGAACTTTCACTTGGTTCAACATAAGACCGGCGAGCAGAACTGTTACTAGCTAGAAGATGCCCCCGAGGATCGTCTCCTCGAAGAGCTCCTTCCAAATAGGTTCATCGTGTCCGCGTACAAATCTCTGAAAATTAAATTTTTGAGGTGACAAAAATTTGTCAACAAAACTTTATAAAATTGATAGCAGCTACTCATAGGGATACATAGAGGCCATAACAAGCATTCAAACTACTTAGAACACTAAGTATTCAACATATAAGCTCATCTACAGCAGCACCAAGAGTAGTTAATTATTCAAAGTATAAACCACTAAAATAAAAACTAATTGACAATGGTGGAGTCACATACCAAGCAACAATCCCCCAAAACAGTTTTGGAAGTGGAGCTTCAAGCAAAGAGATCGAAATCCATGGGTTTGAGCTCAAGAACACGAGAGAGAGCAATGGAGATTTTATTCCAGAGGTGAGTGATGATGTGGGCTAAAGAGATAAGTGAGGGGGCCCACATGGGGACCACAACCCACCAGGGCGCGCCTGGGGTCCTGGTGCACCTAGGTGGGTTGTGCCCACCTGGTGCATGATACGTCTCCAACGTAACTATAATTTTGATTGTTCCATGCTATTATATTACCCGTTTTGGATGTTTATGGGCTTTACTTTACACTTCTATATCATTTTTGGTACTAACCTACTAACCGGAGGCCCTGCCCGAATTGCTGTTTTTTTTGCCTATTTCAGTGTTTCGAAGGAAAGGAATATCAAACGGAGTCCAAACGGAATGAAACCTTTGGGAGTGATCTTTTTGGAACAAACGCAATCCACGGGACTTGGTGTGGACGTCAAGCAACAAACGAGGCGGCCACGAGGGTGCCCGGCGCGCCCCCCACCCTCGTGGGCCCCTTGTTGCTCCACCAACGTACTTCTTCCTCCTATATATATCCATGTAGCTCGAAAACATCCAGGAGCACCTCGAAAACATCCAGGAGCACCTCGAAAAACTATTTCCACCACCGCAACCTTCTCTATCCGCGAGATCCCATCTTGGAGCCTTCGTCGGCGCTTCGCCGGAGGGGGAATCGACCATGGAGGGACTCTACATCATCTCCAAGGCCTATTCGATGAGTTGTGAGTAGTTTACTACAGACCTTCAGGTCCATAGTTATTAGTTAGATGGCTTCTTCTCTCTCTTGAATTTCAATACAAAGTTCTCCTCGATCTTCTTGGAGATCTATTCGATGTAACTCTTTTTGCAGTGTGTTTGTCGAGAACCGATGAATTGTGGGTTTATGATCAAGTTTATCTATGAGAAATATTTGAATCTCCTCTGAATTCTTTTATGTGTGA
Organism: Triticum aestivum; assembly: GCF_018294505.1. Classification (NCBI taxonomy): domain Eukaryota; kingdom Viridiplantae; phylum Streptophyta; class Magnoliopsida; order Poales; family Poaceae; genus Triticum; species Triticum aestivum. The sequence continues at coordinate 380,664,384 of NC_057801.1, forward strand.
TTAAGTTATCTTTGCAAGTCTCTTCGAATTATCAGTTTGGTTTGGCCTACTAGATTGATCTTTCTTGCAATGGGAGAAGTGCTTAGCTTTGGGTTCAATCTTGCGGTGTCCTTTCCCAGTGACAGCAGGGGCAGCAAGGCACATATTGTATTGTTGCCATCGAGGATAAAAAGATGGGGTTTATATCATATTGCATGAGTTTATCCCTCTACATCATGTCATCTTTCTTAATGTGTTACTCTATTCTTCATGAACTTAATACTCTAGATGCAGGCAGGAGTCGGTCGATGTGTGGAGTAATAGTAGTAGATGCAGAATCGTTTCGGTCTACTTGTCACGGACGTGATGCCTATATACATGATCATGCCTAATAATCTCATAACTATGCGCTTTTCTATCAATTGCTCGACAGTAATTTGTTCACCCAGCATAATACTTATGCTATCTTGAGAGAAGCCACTAGTGAAACCTATGGCCCCCGGGTCTATCTTTTATCATATAAGTTTGCCATCTACTTTTATTTGCATATTTACTTTCCAATCTATATCATAAAAATACCAAAAATATTTATCTTACCATATTATCTCTATCAGATCTAGCTTTCGCAAGTGGCCGTGAAGGGATTGACAACCCCTTTATTGCATTGGTTGCGAGGTTCTTGTTTGTTTGTGTAGGTGCGCAAGACTTTTGAGGAGCCTCCTACTGGATTGATACCTTGGTCCTCAAAAACTAAGGAAAATACTTACGCTACTTTGCTGCATCACCCTTTCCTCTTCAAGGAAAACCAACGCAAGCTCAGACGTAGCAAGAAGGATTTCTGGCGCCATTGTCGGGGAGGTCTTCGCTCAAGTCAAGACATACCAAGTACCCATCACAAACTCATCTCCGTCGCTTTACATTATTTGCCATTTGCCTCTCGTTTTCCTCTCCCCCACTTCACCCTTGTCGTTTTATTAGCCCTCTCTTTTCTGTTCGCCTCTCTCTCTCTCTTTTGCTTGCCTTTTGTGTGCTTGTGTGTTGGATTGCTTATCACGATGGCTCAAGATAATACCAAATTGTGTGACTTTTCCAATACCAATAATAATGATTTCCTTAGCACCCCGATTGCACCTCTTAATGATGTTGATTCTTGTGAAATCAATGCTGCTTTATTGAATCTTGTTATGAAAGATTAATTCTCCGGCCTTCCTAGTGAAGATGTCGCTACTCATCCGAACAACTTTGTTGATTTGTGTGATATGCAAAAGAAGAAAGATATGGATAATGATATTGTCAAATTGAAGTTATTTCCTTTTTCACTTAGAGATCATGCTAAAACTTGGTTTTCGTCTTTGCCTAAGAATGGTATTGATTCATGGAATAAGTGCAAAGATGCTTTTATCCCTAAGTATTTTCCTCCCGCTAAGATCATCTCTCTTAGGAACGATATTATGAATTTTAAACAACTTTATCATGAGCATTTTGCCCAATCTTTGGAAAGAATGAAATTGATGATTCGCAATTGCCCTACTCATGGTTTGAATTTATGGATTATCATACAAAAATTTTATGCCGGATTTAATTTTGCTTCTAGAAATCTTTTAGATTCGGCCGCGGGAGGCACTTTTATGGAAATCACTTTAGGAGAAGCTACTAAACTCCTTGATAACATTATGGCTAATTATTCTCAATGGCACACCGAAAAATCTACTAGTAAAAAATTGCATGCTATAGAAGAAATTAATGTTTTGAGTGGAAAGATGGATGAACTTATGAAATTGTTTGCTACTAAGAGTGCTCCTATTGATCATAATGATATGCCTTTGTCTACCTTGATTGAGAATAATAATGAATCTATGGACGTGAATTTTGTTGGTAGGAATAATTTTGGTAACAATGCTTATAGAAGAAACTTTAATCCTAGACCGTTCCCTAGTAATTCCTCTAATAATTATGGAAATTCCTACAACAACTCTTATGTAAATTTTAATAAGATGCCTTCTGATTTTTAGAATAGTGTTAAAGAATTTATGATCTCTCAAAATAATTTTAATGCTTTGCTTGAAGAAAAATTGCTTAAAGTTGATGAATTGGCTAGGAACGTTTATAGACTTTCGCTTGATGTTGATTATTTGAAACCTAGATCTATTCCTCCTAAGCATGATATCAACGAGTCTCTCAAAGCCATGAGAATTTCCATTGATGAGTACAAAGAAAGAACCGCTAGGTTGCGTGCTAAGAAAGATTGCTTTGTAAAAGCGTGTTCTTCTAGTTTCCATGAAAATAATGATGAAGATCTAAAATTTATTGATGTGTCCCCTATTAAATCCCTGTTTTGCAATATGAATCTTTATAATGATGGGGCTGGAGATGAGTCAACTTTAGTTAAAAGGCGTCCCAATGATTCGGAGTTTTTAGATCTTGATGCTAAATTTGGTAAAACTGGGATTGGAGAGGTCAAGACTTTAAATAGCATTGAACCCACTATCTTAGATTTCAAGGAATTTAATTATGATAATTGTTCTTTAATAGATTGTATTTCCTTGTTGCAATCCATGTTGAATTCTTCTCATGCTTATAGTCAAAATAAAGCTTTTACCAAACATATTGTTGATGCCTTGATGCAATCTTATGAGGAAAAACTTAATTTGGAAGTTTCTATACCTAGAAATCTTTATGATGAGTGGGAACCTACTATAAAGATTAATATTAAAGATCATGAGTGCTATGCTTTGTGTGATTTTGGTGGTAGTGTTTCCACGATTCCGAAAACTTTATGTGATGTGCTAGGTTTCCATGATTTTGATGATTGCTCTTTAAATTTGCACCTTGCGGATTCCACCATTAAGAAACCTATGGGAAGGATCAATGATGTTCTTATTGTTACAAATAGGAATTTTTTGCCCGTAGATTTTATCGTTCTTGATATAGATTGCAATCTTTCATGTCCTATTATTCTTGGTAGACCCTTCCTTAGAACGATTGGTGCAATTATTGATATGAAGGAAGGGAATATTAGATTCCAATTTCCATTAAGGAAAGGCATGGAACACTTCCCTAGATAGAAAGTTAAATTACCTTATGAATCTATCATGCGAGCTACTTATGAACTGAATGCCAAAGATGGCAATACTTAGATCTTTCCTCACTTTTATGCTTAGCTAGGAGCGTTAAACGATAGCGCTAGTTGGGAGGCAACCCAATTTTATTTTAATTCCTTGCTTTTTGCTTCTGTTTAGTAATAAATATTTCATCTAGCTTCTGTTTAGATGTGTTTTTTATGTTTTAATTAGTGTTTGTGCCAAGTAGAACCTATAGGATAACCTACGGTGATAGTTAATTTGATTCCGCTAAAAAACAGAAACTTTGCACACACGAAAATAATTTTAGTAATTCACAAAAACATGCTTTTGCGTTGATTCTTTTTGCTGTAGATCAATACACAAATTTCTCAGACTTCTTATTTTGGTAGGAGTTTTAGTGTTCCAGAAGTATTCGCAAGTTACACATTGCTACAGGCTGTTCTGTGTTTGACAGATTCTGTTTTTCGTGTGTGGTTTGCTTATTTTGACGCATCTATGGCTAGTATCGGGGGGTATGAACCATAGAGAAGTTGTAATACAGTAGGTTTAAAACCAATATAAATAAAGAATGAGTTCATTACAGTACCTTATGTGGTGGTTTTTCTTTCTTGCACTAACGGAGCTTATGAGATTTCCTGTTGAGTTTTGTGTTGTGAAGTTTTCAAGTTTTGGGTAAAGATTTGATGGACTATGGAATAAGGAGTGGCAAGAGCCTAAGCTTGGGGATGCCCATAGCACCCAAAGATATTCAAGGGTAACCAAAATCCTAAGCTTGGGGATGCCCCGGAAGGCATCCCCTCTTTCGTCTTCGTCTATCGGTAACTTTACTTGGAGCAATATTTTTATTCACCACATGATATGTGTTTTGCTTGGAGCGTCTTGTATGATATTAGTCTTTGCTTTTTAGATTACCACAATCATCCTTGTGGTACACACCTTTTGGGAGAAACCCACATGATTTGGAATTTATTAAAATACTCTATGTGCTTCACTTATATCTTTTGAGCTAGATAGTGTTGCTCTATGTGCTTCACTTATATTTTCTAGAGCATGGCGGTGGCTTGATTTTGTAGAAATTGTTAATCTCTCATGCTTCACTTATATTATTTTATGTGTCTCTTAGAACAGCATGGTATTTTCTATGGTTATAAAATTGGTCCTACAATGATGTGCATCCAAGTTGGGTATAATAAAAACTATCATAGGAAGTGAATTGGATGCTATGACCAATTTGATGCTTGATAATTGTTTTGAGATATGGAGGTTGTGACGCCCCCGATTCAATCATACACTAATCATACACGCAAATGTGTACGATCAAGATCAGGGACTCACGGGAAGATATCACAACACAACTCTAGACACAAATTAAAATAATACAAGCTTTATATTACAAGCCAGGGGCCTCGAGGGCTCGAATACATCGGCTTGAATACAAACGAGTCAGTGGAAGCAACAATATCTGAGTACAGACATAGGTTAAACAAGTTTGCCTTAATAAGGCTAGCACAAAAGCAACATGATCGAAAAGGCAAGGCCTCCTGCCTGGGAGCCTCCTAACTACTCCTGGTCGTCGGCGTCCGTCACGTGGTAGTAGGCACACACAGGATAGTAGAAGTGGTCGGCGGTGGCGTCTGGATCCTGGGCTCCACCATCTGGTTGCAGCATCTGAAAAGATTGGAAAGAGGTGGAAAAAGGGGAGCAAAGCAACCGTGAGTACTCATCCAAAGTACTCGCAAGCAAGGATCTACACTACATGTGCATCGATATCAATGAAATGGGCTGTATCTGTGGAGTGTACTGTAGAATGCCAGAAGAGTAGGGGAAATCCTAACCTATCAAAGACTAGCATCTTCAAGCGTCTTGTAGCATCAGAAGAGATAAGAGTAGCATAAAGTAAAGTAGTAGTAGTAGTGTTATCAACCTCGGCCAGAGATCCTTTCTCGACTACCTGCAAGAAAGCAATCCCAGAGCCATACTATCCATTTCTCATATCCATTTCTCATCTCAAGTATCCAGTTCTAGTTGTATCGATCGGGATACAACTCCAAGTGTCCGTTACCGTAGGATAGGCTATCGATAGATGTTTTCTTCCCTGCAGGGGTGCACCAACTTACCCACCACGCTCGATTATCTCCGTCCGGACACACTTTCCTCGGTCATGCCCGGCCTCGGCCAAACAATACACCGCAACCCGACCTAGGCTTAATAAAGAGGTCAGTTCATCGGACTAAACCTATGCCCCCAGGGGTCATGGGCCATCTCCCCGGGAACTCCTGCACGTTGCGTGGGCGGCCAGTGAGCAAACCTAGCAACCTCCTTAAAAAAGGCAGGAGCTTACCAGTCCAACCCTGCGCGCGCCGCTCAGTCGCTGACGTCTATTAAGCTTCGACTGATGCATACGACGCAGAACGCCCATACTATGCCCACGTGATGGTTAGTGCTATCAGGCCAGAGGCCCCTCGGATCAAATATCCAAAATCATAGTGGATTAGGAACGCGCGGTAACAAGCAGAGACTCACGAAAGATGTGACCCCATTGCCCCGTCTCAAGGACTTGCGGCAAGGGCTAAGAATACCCGGCCATGCCTCGTAATTATCTCTCGGGCACCTTCCAGGTCAACCCGACTCCACATCACTCGTAATTAAGCTCGCGCGGGTACCCCTCAGGGCCGACCCATCTTTAGTAACATGGTTCAGTGTAAAGTCATAGTAATCATAGTAACCATGTGTCTAACCAAGAGGAAAAACTGAGGAGTCACCCCCGACGGATTCCACTCGATGTAATCATTAAGGTGGATGGAAGAGGAACCACCCTCGAGGTCCACACTTGAGGGGTTGCACGACAGAGTCGTATCGGAAGTGGTTAAGGCGGAATCACCCCCGATGACCATGATCGAATAGCTACACTACAGTGTTAACATCAGAAGTGCTAATGAGGTCTCACCCTAGGCACTCGAGAGTAACCAAGTAGTGTCGAGCAACTAAGGGGAAGTGATGTGCGGTGCTGGGGCCTGGTCTTCGATCCCGTTGAACGGGTCTTCGATGATGAAGCAGGGGCAACAAGGACAAGGTGGGGGGTCACTGATGGATCACTAACCAACCTATACTAAGTAGTTTAGGATAAGCAGGTAAGGTACAACAGCAGATACAAAGGAAGGCTATGCATCAGAATAGGAGCAAACAATAATAGTAGCAAAATCTAATGCAAGCATGAGAGAATGGAATGGGCGATATTGGGATGATCAAAGGGGGGACTTGCCTGGAAGCTCCGCTGAAAGGGAAGAAGGGTCGTCGTCGACATAGTCGATCACAGCGGCATCAACAGCGGTCTTGATGTCTACCGGAGAAGAAGAGGGGGAAGAAGCAATAAATATAAAGCAAGCATAGCATCACAAATCATAACATGGCAATATGTTGTACCGGGTGTGACCTAACGTATGGCTACATGATATAGGTGAAGGGGGAATTCAATCGAGAATGCTTTCCCGGTTCCGAACCTGTGTGAGACAAATGACTGGAGAGGGAATGTTCCATGTTCAGATAGTTAGAGGCATCTGACAGGTAAACGGACCTCGTATCCAGATTTGTCACGTTTTCCGAGCAACTTTCATGTAGAAAACATTTTCATCAAAGTTACGGTTTAATTTCTATGAATTTCAAAAGTTTATTAGAGTTTATGGTTATAAATTTAATTCGAAAATAAATGATTAAAATGCTACGGGTACACAACTGAATGCACACAGGAATGCACCCAGAGGCTGACAGTGGACCTAGTCAACTACACAGGCAGCAGTTGACTGGATCAGCGTTGACTGGGCGTGGGTCCAGCAGGGCCCATATGTCATTGATTGGGACTAGCCCAGTCAGCAGTTGACTATTCAAAGTTGTGACTGGGTCCACTAGTCATTGATTGACTTATTTTAATAGGGGTTTAATTACTCTACCTAGGATTACTAGAGAATGGGTCCCACTTGTCAATGTTAGTGGGTTAGTCTAATTTTAATCTAACTAATCTAGTTAGTAATTAGAACAGGGTCGGCTTGCTGGGCACTGGACAGAGCCCAGCCGACTTTAGCGTGGTTGTGCACGCATGGACAGGCACACGGCGGCTGCGGCCAGCCACGGCCATGAGCTCGCACGGGAGCGGCCATGGGCATGAGCGGGATGACACGTGCGTGCGTGCAGTTGAGCGCAGGGGGTTGCACGGGGTGCAGTCTGCGGCGTACGGCAGGTAGCAGGCAGCAGTGGTGACAGCGACAACAGCCGCGGCAAGCAGTGCGGCATTGGCGCCAAGAAGCGGCAGTGGCAGCAGCATCAGCCAGCAGCGGCGGCGCAGGAGAGTAGTAGGAAACAGCGGCAATGGAGCAGCACCAACAACAGCTACACGGCAGTAATACGCGCACACATACAAGAGTTCGAGCTCACAACCATGGCGGCCGAGCGCATGACGAGCAGCAGCAAGCGCTCCTCGGGTGCGGCTAGGGGTGCAACGAGCGCGGACAGGGAGCGGGCGTGTGGCAGGGCACAGCAGTGGGCGCACACAGGGAGGCCAAGGTCGCGACATGAGTGGGAAAGTACGCACAGGAGCGAAGCTCTGGCGGTCCGGCCATGGTGAGCTTCGGCCACAGTAGAACAACGGCGAAACAGAGGAGATTCGAGGGGGGAGAAGGGGAATCGAAAGAGGAGCTCACATCGAGCCTGTAGATGTGCTTAGTGGGCTCGGGGAAGGCTTGGAGGTGCCGAAATCGACGACGAAGCTCGACGGGGCCGAGGAAGAAGAAGGCGGTGCGGGGCTCGACGCGGTAGCTCCTGGCTCACTCTTGTGGCACCGGAGGGCGCAGGAGACGGCTGCGAAGATCGAGGACAAGTCGGCGAGGCGAGAGGCGGCCGGTGGCCACGGGATTGATGCGACGATGGTGACGACCGCGTCGGGTGGCTCTTCAGATTGGGAGGAGAGCAAGGGGAAAGGGGCCCTAGGGTTCTAGGGTTAGCAGGGGCTTGTGCGGGCAACCTAGTAGGGCTCCAGGAAACCTGGATGGTTGCCCGGTGGCCATCTGCGGCCACGGACGGTCGTTCGGCGTCCACCTCTCCCCTGATGAACAGAGGTAGGAGAAAGTGGGTGGGTTGGGACGGCTTAGTTAGTTGGGCCTAAGTGGCCCTGTAGAATAGGCTTCTTTTCTTTTTGGACCAATCTAGCTGGCGGCCGAGCGCTAGGTACCGCTCGTGAGCGGCCGGCCCCTGTCCGAGACGTCTAGTCACTGCCGCATATTAAAAACGCCAGGTAGAGTTTGGGAGCGGCCGGTGGAAAAGGTAAGTACGTGGTCCGTTGTACACTAAAGGGAGTTGACCATCTAGTTTGCTTTTTAATTTTTGTTTCTTAAAAAAGCCATAACTTTTGAACCAAATATCGAAATTAAGATCCGCTTTCACCACTGAAATCCTCGCGATGTGCTCTTCGAAACTAGATCCTGCATGGATATGTTTTGACAAACTTTTTTTGTGCAATTTTGTCCCCTTTTTGTGTAACTGACTAGCCGTCGATGTGCAACTACCTGACAGGGATGTGCAACTTTTCTTGTACACCGTAGACATGCAGTTTTTCTCTATGGTACCTCCGTCCCCAAACTGCCTCCTTCCAGTGAGATGTGCAACTTCGTTTGTTGCCCAGGCCATGCAATTTTCACTAGTGGCACCACCCCATACTACTCTCTAAAATTGAAATGTGCAATTTCATCTGTTGCCCCGGTGCCCTGGCCAACTGCCTGGTAGCCATCGCGTGTGTGAGCCTCTACAACCGCGTTTGAGGGACTATCCTGTAAGAATGTCCCAACTCCACGGCCACGCATGTGCGACTATGAACACAAGAGTGTGCAACTCCGTGGTCGGACGTGGGCACCTCCCATAGCAATTCATTTGCGACTATGCAGACGATATTGTGCAACTGTGTGGCCATGCATATGTGACTATGCCGACGAGAGTGTGCAACTCCGTGGCCGGGCATGAGCACCTCCCATAAAAACTCATGTGTGACTATGTGGACGAGGTTGTGCAACTCCATGGCCATGTATGTGCGACTGTGCCGACGAGAGTGTGCAACTCCGCAGCCATGCGTGAGCACCTCTCACGACAATTTATGTGTGACTATGCGAACGAGATTGTGCAACTCTGTGGCCATGCATGTGTGACTATACCGATGAGAGTGCGCAACTCCGCGGCCGGGCATGAGCACCTCCCCCGGCAATTCATGTGCGACTATCCGGACGATATTGTGCAACTCTATGGTCATGCATGTGCGACTATGCAGATAAGATTGTGCAACTCTGTGGCCATGCATGTGTGACTATACCGACGAGAGTGTGCAACTCCATGTAGACAACTTTTCTGCACCCTCATTGTCACATCCCTGGTCCTGTTATGCACTAGGCTAGACCTCATGTGAGTATCATGTTTTAATTCAAATGAAATTTGAATTGAGGAATTTTTAAAGCCTCAGAAACCTTCTAAAAATGATCAACATTAAAATCTCCTCAAAGAAGTCCAAGAAAATGTTCCTCTTAGTCTCTGAAAATATTGCAAAGAGGTAAAACTCAAAACAATATTTTTGGTATCTCAGAGTTAATTATTTTGGGCCTTTGAATTAAATAAATAGCTATTTGCATTGGATATATATTTGATATATAAATAATATATGTCCAATAATTACTGGAACATTTTATGTGGTTTGGTATATTTTAGTCCTAGCCACATAACTATTTCCAGGATTTTATAAAATGGTTTAGTGTCTAAAACTAAATCAAAACAAACTACAGAAAATAGAAAACAGAATTAAATAGAAATGAAAGAGAGAGAGAGAAGGACTTATCTGGCGCTCACCCGGTAGCCAGCCGGCCCAGCTCCTGTGCGGCCCAGCCCATCTCCACTTCCCCCCCCCCTGTCGCCTTCCTCCTCGCGCCAGTAGGCACAGGCGCGTGGCCGACGCACGCCGGCGCACGCCTCGGCCACCTCCTGCTTGCCGCTCCACCTCGACACCCCGGACGCCTCCATGCGTGCCACGCCACCCCCCCTGGAACTCCCTCACTCTCCTGAACTCTCCCCCCCCTCCTCTGCTTCCTCTCTCCCTCACTCGCCCGAACGGAGCCGCCGCCACCGACGAGCTCCCTCGCGGCCACGGCCACCCCCTATCCTCGCCGATGCGCTCAAAGGCTCCGCCTCGACCCCCTCTTCCTCCCCACCGATCCACGGCCCTCCGGAAGCCCTGGATGCTGCCAGCTTCGCCGTTCCCCTCCTCGGCCACCGCGGATCGCCGCCGTCAAATCCGCCCCCGTCCGGCCTCCCTCAAGCTCGCCGTCCACCTCTACAGGGTCTACGTGAGCTCTCCGTCCGTTTCCCCCTCTCCGTTTCGTCGTTCGCGCGCCGTAGCTAGGTTATCCACCGCGGCCGAGAGCTTCTCGCCGCCGGCCATGGCGTGGCCGTGGCCACAGCCACCGCAGCTCGCTCCCAAGCCCACCGTCGTGCTCACCGCAACCCCAGGAGGCCGCAGCGCCCTTCCGTTTCCCCTCTTGTGCACCGTAGCGCCGTTCCCGCCAACGCCCGAGGTCCGGCAGCCGCTGAGCTCGACGCCGGCGAGGATTACGGCCGCCCTAGCTTCTCCCGTTTGCCCTGTTAGATGCGCGCGAGCCTGGGCATTCCGTAGATGCCCTCCGCCGGCCATTTGGTCGCCGGAGCAAGAAACCCGAAGGCCTCCGCCGCCTCGGCCTCGCCGGCGACTCAACGCCGGCGGGATTGAGTCGTTTGACCAGGGGTTTGACCTCCCCTGGGTCTATGACAGGTGGGCCCCCGCCATCAGGTGATTAGTTTAAGCTAATCACCACCTAATCTAACCCCCTGACACTGACATGTGGGCCCTAGTGCCCCTAATCTTTAATTAAACTAAACTAACCCCCCTGTCTAACCTGTGTCACTGACGTGTGGCCCCCACACGTCAGGTTTGACTCTGGGCGACCCAGTTGACCTGCTGACCTCAGCCTTACGCCATGCTGACGCAATATTCCTTTTCTAGAATTTAGTTCATTTTATAAATATTCAGGAAATTCCAGAAATTTGTAAAAACTTCTAAAAATCATAGAAATTCAACCGTAACTCCAAATTAGATAATTTATATATGAAAAATTATCAGAAAAATTCAAGGAATCCATCTGTACCATTTTCATGCATGTTAGAACAACTTATAGCTGCTGTTTAGCACAAATCAATTAAATGGCATTTGAATAATCACATATGGAGTTTGAATTTGAATCTTGTATTCAAACCAACTTCATTTAATCTGTTGCTAGTTGCATTAGCCCAAAACACATTCATTTTGCCATGTCATGATCATGCATCATATTGTGCATTGCATTGATTGTGTTCCCTTCTGTGTTGCCGGTATTTGTCCCCTCTCGATAGACGTGATACCGATGATGTGATCGTTGACACTGATGAAGACTCAATGTTATCTTCAGAAGTGCCAGGCAAGCAAAACCCCCTTGTTCATTCCGATACAATCCTACTCTCTCGCTCCTGCTCTCTTTTACTGCATTAGGACAACACCGATTCATCTGTTACTTGCTGCGGTAGCTGAACCCCTTTATCCTTTGCATGACCTGTCATTGCCACAGTAAATAGATGAAACCCACTAGCATGAGTAGGAGTTGTTTGAGCCCTGATGTGCCTACTCATTCATGCTTGTTTGTCATGCCTGCTACTGCTTAGAGTTGAGTCAGGTCTGATTCATCGAGGATGAATCAGAGGTGTGTGAACATGTCCTACTATGTGTGAGCTAAGTGTGTGAACACGATTTGGTAAAAGGTGTCGGTGAGAGGCCATGTAGGAGTACATGGTGGGTTGTCTCATTGAAGCCGTCCTTAGGAACTGAGTTCTGTGTTTGTGATCCATGATTCAGCTACTACCATGCATTGGGCCCTGAAATATGACCCCGCTCGACTTCTTATTCACCCTAGTCCTCTGTCCAGGAGTTGCAAGTAGTTTCTGGTGTTTGTAGCTTACTGGAGGTCGTGGACAGCGCTGACCGTAGGGGTGGGCTGTGATGCGGTAGGTACGTGGCACGGTGTACCGGATGCCCGTTTGGTATCTCGGGAACCCTGTTCACATTGTTTGGGGCTGTGAGCGAAACTCCGGCCAGATCTCCTCATGGATGGAACCCGAATAGGCGATAAACCTGGACTAGAGACTTGAGTGTTTAGGTAGGTCGTGGTCTACACCCACGTCGGCTTTCGCTTGAAGTCTGCCGAGCACATGTCGTGTGCAGACGCTAAGTGGTGGAAACATGTATGAAGAAGTACACCCCTGCAGGGTTAACATCATCTATTCGAATAGCCGTGTCCGCGGAAAAGGACTTCTGGATTGCTTATATCAGTTCATAGACAAGTGAAAGTGGATACTTTAAAATGCGCAAGATAAGCGTGAGTGCTATGGATGGCGTTCTCGTAAGGAGACGGGAGCGGATCCATAGTGGTGTATTGATATGGTGAATATGTGGACTCGTGTGCGCCACCTCAAAAGAGTCGCTTGCAGTCGTAGTTTAGGATAGCCACCGAGTCAAAGCTGGCTTGCTGCAGTTAAACCCCACCATCCCCTTGTTGAAAATGATGCATATGTAGTTAGTTCTGATGTAAGTCTTGCTGGGTACATTTGTACTCACGTTTGCCTATTTTATGTTTTTGCAGAGAGACTTCAGTCTCACTAGTAGTTCCACGTGGACTTCGACGTTTAGCTTGTTACCTCAGCTACGATCTTGTGCCCTCGGCAGGATCTGATAGATAGTCAGGGTTCTCAGCCTTTTTCATTTATAGATGTCTGTACCCAGACATGATAGCTTCCGCTTGTGCTTTGATTTGTATGCTCTGAATGTTGGGTCATGAGACCCCTGTTTGTAATATCTCGCTCCTCAGAGCCTATTGAATAAATTACTTGAGTCGTAGAGTCATGTTGTGATGCCATGTTGTGTTTGCACATATCGAGCATATTGTGTGTATGTTATTGAAATGCTTGGTATGTGTGGGATCTGACTATCTAGTTGTTTATCTTTAGTAGCCTCTCTTATCGGGAAATGTCTCCTAGTGTTTCCACCGAGCCATGGTAGCTTGCTACTGCTCCGGAACACTTAGGCTGGCCGGCATGTGTCCTTCTTCGTTCCTGTGTCTGTCCCTTCGGGGAAATGTCACGCAATGAATACCGGAGTCCTGTTAGCCCGCTACAGCCCGGTTCACCGGAGTCGTGCTAGCCTAGTGCTACAGCCTGGATTCACTCGCTGATGACCGACACGTTCGATGCTGGGTCATGGATGCATGTCCCTGTAAGTCTGTGCCACTTTGGGTTTACGACTAGCCATGTCAGCCCCGGGCTCCTTATCATATGGATGCTAGCGACACTGTCATATACGTGTGCCAAAAGGCGCAAACGGTCCCGGGCAAAGGTAAGGCGACACCCGTGGGAATACCGTGCGTGAGGCCACAAAGTGATATGAGGTGTTACATGCTAGATCGATGTGGCATTGAGTTGGGGTCCTGACACTCATGGTCTATGGATGTGCATTTTTTCACCATTCAACAAAACCATGTCAGTGAGATGTGCAACTTTATATGTTGCCCTGGCCAACTGCCTAGCAGATTTTGTGCAACAACTAAAATTGGACACCTAAAGCAAAACGACTAGCCACGCATTCAATACCCTAACGTCTAGCACTTCGCCGGAGTCCCGTGCAAACAGAGAAATGAAGCATTGCTCACCCCCTGTGACCCACTCCTGCCGCAACCCCGAGCAACTGTTGTCGCCGGCGCCGTGCACGGTTCCTCACAGTCGTCGCCATGCGAAGCATCAACTCTGCATCCTCCCACCAGCCCCTCTGCATCCTACCGCAGTGCGCACAACAACTCTGCATCCTCATGCCGCGCCAACTGAGCATATGTTTGGGCAACTAGTCCTGCCAACTAAACATCAATGTGTGTGCAACTAGACTACATTGCTGGCCAACTAAACATATGTGTGTGCAACCAGTCCTGCCAACTAAACATCAATGTGTGTGTAACTAGACTACATTGCATGCCAACTGAGGATGTGTGTGTGCAATTAGTCCTGCCAACTTAAACATCAATGTGTGTGTGTGCAACTAGACTACATTGCAGGCCAACTGAGCATACATGTGTGCAACTATTCCTGCCAACTAAACATCAATGTGTGTGCAAGTAGACTATATTACAGGCCAACTGAGCATATGTGTGTGTGCAAGAACACCCCAGAGTGCATGAACATGCTTTTATGCAAATGTAGTCAACTTCCCTGCTGTTCTTGTGCAACTATATAATCTAACTAGCCAACTATATAATGCTCTCCGTGCAGCTACCTAGATCTGTCGAGTAAATACATAGGGGAGGGGGTGTCGCAAACCGCAGATGCGGACGCGAAACGCCAGATTTGGGTCCTAGGTCGTCCTCCATGTAGGAGCTCGGAGGCATGACGCCAAAACACTGTAATCGGCCGTCGGCGTAGGGGACCAAGGGAAACAGGCCCTCCCGGGTGCGGCGTGCGGCGCTAGGAGGAGGCAGCAGGAGGGGGACGGCCGGGCCCGTGCTAGGCGCGGCGCGCGTCGCCGGGAGCAGGCAACTGGAGGAGGCGGCCGGGGGTGTACTTGGCGTAGCGCGTGGCGCAGGAAGGCAGCTGGAGGAGCGCGACGGCCGAGCGCATAGCCGGGAGGAGGAGCGCGGTGGCCCTTCCCCATCGGGGCGGCGGCGGCTGGGCGACCCCTGCTCCAGCTCATAGAAAGAGGAGGGAGGAGGCGGTGGCGCTGCTGGTCTAGCTCCCCGGCTTGATCTGCTCTCCAGGCTTGTCCGGTCCGCCGCTCACCTCAACCTCCCGGGCTCCTGCTTCACGGCATTTGGTGGACGAGGAAAAGAGGATAAGGGAAGGCTTTTTTTCTCCGAGAGAAAGTAGCGAGGCGAGGATAGTGCGTGGGCTCCGACAAGATAACACCTGCCCTGCGGGCCGAAGGATTCGACGCATCGAGCGGTCTCGGTGCAGCCGCTCGGCTCGACCAAATAGTGGCCGGCCACTTTTTAGATTTCAGGTTTCTTTTTACTAGTATTTTCCATTTACTTTTCTGTTTATTATTTAGCTACTCTTTTGCACTTTCCTTTTGCATAAAAATACTTCTGAAAAATGTAAAAGTTTGTCATATAATTACTATGCATTATTTTGCACTGCCACAACAAGTTTGGTTGCAAAATAATTTATTAGGTATGAATTTATAATTAAGTGGGACAAAAATGTGTTGTTGGTCCACTATTTTAATAACTAAGGGCAATTTTATATTTTGAAAAATGTTAATTATTTCATGAAAAATTGTTAGTGAATATTTGCAATCCACCGAACATTTTGTTTTACCGTTAGAAGAAATAATAGTTTGACTTTATTTTAAATTTGAGTTTGAATCGGGTTTGGATCAAAGTGAGGTTTAACAAACTAACTGCAATGACATGGCACCATTAGTAGGAGTTTACTATAGCATGTTACCCGGGGTGTTACAAATCTCCTCCACTACAAAAAAATCTCGTCCCGAGATTTAAGAGGTGGTGTAACGGGAAAGTTCTGGTTATGGAACTCTAATGGATCTTCTCGTTCTTGGTTGCTCTTTTCGAAGAAGTTGATCCCTCTCGTTGATGTCTTCATTTTGCTTCATCAGGGCATCATGATGAAGTCATCATCCTTCCTTCAGGATCTCCACCGTACTTACGAAAAGGATCAGAGGGGAAAACTCTATAAGGACGGATTTTTAACAAGATTGAGCATTAGACGGTTAACTTAGGGGACGAAGCATAAAGTATCTCTCGAGTTGAATACTTGAAACACATTGAGAGCATTATAAGAGGGTACGGAAGTTTGAAACGGGTAAGCAATCGGTCGATGCCTGAAGTAGAGTGTGAAGGGGGTTCAGACCAACGGAATAAGTATTGTGTCTGATACTAGAATAGATGATCTCTCGGAAGGTGGCTCGTGAATTACATACAAGGCCATGTGCGAGGAACAACCTTGGGAACAGGGGTACAGGAGAGTCAGGTTTCGATCCTGTGGAACTGTGGGTTATGGGCTCACCATGTGGGTTAAATGTAGGAAGGGCGGTGACGTCTTGCACAATCATGTAAGCAAGGCATGTGAGAGGATAGTCTATCAGTTATGTCGGCAACAACATCGGTACCAAGGACGAGGGACAAAGAGAACCATTTTCCTGCTCGTTGAATGAGGCGGACCAATAGGCAAAGTTCTCGTCCATCGGTGGTTACCGGAATGTCATCACAATAGCAGCAGGGTCTTACTGACAGAGTTGTACACCAAGGTGTTTACCTAAGCAGGGAATTATCTCGTCTTAGATAAGTTAGCTTACATGAAAGGTTAAACAAAACAATGGAAAGGAAAAAGTGTTTAAACACAAATATTAGGAGTATATCCTTCCAAGGACAAGCAGATGGTGATATCCATAACATGATAGTAAGTAGATTACCATTTACGTAAGGGGGACAGGAAATTCATGACGTTACCCATATGACAGTGTTTGGATAAGTGGACAAGAAACATCTAGCTTCGCGCCTCCAATGTTCTTAATGATGTTTGGAGTACCACAGTCATGCTTCGGGATATCATTGACATGGTCATTAGGTAAAGGTCGGTCCTTGGGAACTCAAAGGATCCATCGGGAATTTATATAACATCTCATGCAATTTTGTCAGGGAAAGATGAGAAGGTGGCCGATGGGTTCAACAACAATCCATCGACATGTCAAAAAGGATGTATTTTCCTTTATGATCTTTGTGTTGAGGGGAAGGCAAGAATGTTATCGATGATAACACAAATCATCGAGGGACAAGGATGGTAATTCTCATAATGAATTCAATTAATACACTGGAAGAGCTCAGAATGGTGATGATGAAGATCACGGCACATTTAGATTTCATGAAGATGTAATCAATCGGCGATGACATCAAGTCAAAGGAATGATGAATTGAAAGGTTAGTGGAACCACATGTATGACATAAACTCAAATCCGAGCTTGCTATTCATGGTGAAATGATATGACGAGGAAGATCGATGTAAGCTTAGCTCATCGTCAAAAATTATGCTCTGGGACGAAGGACCAGATAGCATAGTTAAAATTTAGCACGATAATTATATAGCCAATCAGGCTAGGAATGACTTTAAGGATTATTAAACTCATAAGCAATGGAGATTACTTAGAGTTATTGAATCGAAGTGCAAAATTGATTCACTTATCAGTGTTCTCGAGTGACTAATAATTCAGAACCCAAGGGAAATCCAAAATCGGTGAGAAGCAATACAAGATGAAGACTCATAGGAAGCAACACAGTTCTTTGATATTCTCGAGATACTGGCAGGTAATACTCGAAGGAAGATAAAAATAGAGGTTGCGGAGATTTGTTGATCAGCAGAAGACAAGTGCTTTAACTTGTTTGAGAAGTGGAATCAAGGAGAAAATATGGTCGGAATCACGATTGCCAAGGATCAATTCACAGATATCGTATGATATTATATCAAGGAAAAAAATGTTATTACAAGAAGCTTCCATGATAGGACCTACATCGTGTCCATGGGCATAAATACAAAGTTCAAGGTCGACTCCCACTTTTCCAATGCATAATCTTTCATTCACTTCTTGTTTTGAAAAAGGCATTAGTGTTGAAAGTTTTACCTGGTGAAATACCAGATGAGTAAGACTTGTGAGAACTCTCGGGTTCACACGGATTATGGAAGGCATAAGTTCAACCCATAGGGGCATCTTAGGAACATATACCACAATCTTGAGGAGTAAATAACACAAGCTCGAAAGCAGAGCATGGTTCGCAGAGGATACAATTTAACAAGGGCATTATGTATCGGGGGAAGAACTCACAAGAATTTTGAATGTGAAGGACACCATCGGATAATAATCCAACAAAGGATTTGACGGTCCGCAAGGATCTGAGGTGAGTATCGCTACTCAACCAGAAGAAGAAAGAACGCAAGGCATCAGATTATAAAAACATCTGGATAATTTGAAGTATATAAAATACAAAAAAATTGTGATTTCTATATCAGGGAATGGGAAGCAAAAGCTCTGGTCAAGATATGAGTAAGTTGAATCAAACAAGATGGACAAGCAATCAAGGTTTGACTTGCCGAGAACCAGCTCATGTCCGGAGTGACGTCTGGGCCAAGAGGACAATTCTAGGATTTGACTAAGGGTTTCGATCATCCGGAACATATTGAATCAACAGACTCAAAATGATAGTGACAAAGGATGCCAATAAGATTACTAGACTTATGGGATTAACCAGAATGCAAGCAAGCAATAATTTCAGGAGCAATAGGTTGCTGAGGATTTTCGGAATATCGAATGGTATGTCGAAGACCTTTGTGAAACACATGAACAACTAGGGATGAACGGATACTCGGCAAGCATGAGAAATTATCCGTAGTGGTATTCATGTGGCAAAGAACTGCAAGGCAGTGACATATGGGATTCTTAAAAGTCGGAGAATAATTCGATGTATCTTGTAATAATAAGAGAAACTGGGAATGATTGTATGAATGAAAAGTGTATGAAGTTATCTATAAGGAAATATCAGAGGTAGGGAACTGCAAAAGCAAGGAGCACAAAAGTCTCGGGAAATACTGAAGGGTATTTTTGGAATCTTCTGGTGAAGCAGGCCATCATCAGGTATGAAGGGGCTCTCCGGGAGAAAGTATTTACGAGAACCGAGAGTTAGAGTTAGCAAAACCATTTAACCCAAATAGAAGAGAGATCAGAGTCATAGAGTATAGACAAGGAATAAAATATCCTAATACCACCCAATTGGCATCGTGGGCCCGTAAGCCACACAGCCATGTTAGTAAAACCATTTTCAAGTACTAGACTCAACTTCAGCCAAGGAGTTGGAAAGGGGGATCCTATAGGCAGTCGGCTCTGATACCAACTTGTGATGCCCTCGATTCAATTATACACGCAAATGTGTACGATCAAGATCAGGGACTCACGGAAAGATATCACAACACAACTTTAGACACAAATTAAAATAATACAAGCTTTATATTACAAGCTAGGGGCCTCGAGGGATCGAATACATCAGCTTGAATACAAACGAGTTAGCGGAAGCAACAATATATGAGTACAGACATAAGTTAAACAAGTTTGCCTTAAGAAGGCTAGCACAAAAGCAACATGATCGAAAAGGCAAGGCCTCCTGCCTGGCAGCCTCCTAACTGCTCCTGGTCATCGGCGTCCGTCACGTGGTAGTAGGCACCCTCGGGGTAGTAGAAGTCATCGGCGGTGGCGTCTGGATCCTGGGCTCCACCATCTGGTTGCAGCATCCGAAAAGAATGGAAAGAGGTGGAAAAAGGGGAGCAAAGCAACCGTGAGTACTCATCCAAAGTACTCGCAAGCAAGGATCTACACTACACATGCATCGGTATCAATGAAATGGGCTGTATCTGTGGACCGGACTGCAGAATGCCAGAAGAGTAGGGGAAAGCCTAGCCTATCGAAGACTAGAATCTTCAAGCGTCTTGTAGCATAAGAAGAAATAAGAGTAGCATAAAGTAAAGTAGTAGTAGTGTTATCAACCTCGGCCAGAGATCCTTTCTCGACTCCCTGCGAGAAAGCAATCCCAGAGCCATACTATCCATTTCTCATATCCATTTCTCGTCTCAAGTATCCAGTTCTAGTTGTATCGATAGGGATACAACTCCGAGTGTCCGTTACCGTAGGACAGGATATCGATAGATGTTTTCTTCCCTGTAGGGGTGCACCAACTTACCCACCACGCTCGATTAAATCCGGCCGGACACACTTTTCTGGGTCATGCCCGGCCACGGCCGAACAATACGCCGCAACCCGACCTAGGCTTAATAAGGAGTTCAGCTCGCCGGACTAAACCTATGCCCCCAGGGGTCATGGGACATCTCCCCGGGAACTCCTGCATGTTGCGTGGGCGGCCGGTGAGCAGACCTAGCTACCTCCTTAAAAAAGGCAGGAGCTTACCAGTCCAATCCGGCGCGCGCCGCTCAGTCGCTGACGTCTATTAAGCTTCGGCTGATGCATATGACGCAGAACGCCCATACTATGCCCACTTGATGGTTAGTGCTATCAGGCCAGAGGCCCTCGGATCAAATATCCAAATCGTAGTGGATTAGGAACGCGCGGTAACAAGCATAGACTCAGAAACGATGTCACCCCATTGCCCCGTCTCAAGGACTTGCGGCAAGGGCTAAGAATGCCCAGCCACGCCTCGTAATTATCTCTCGGGCACCTTCCAGGTCAACCAGACTCCACATTACTCGCAATTAAGCTCGCGCGGGTACCCCTCAGGGCCGACCCGTCTTTAGTAACATGGTTCAGTGTAAAGTCATAGTAATCACAGTAACCGTGTGTCTAACACCAAGGGGAAAAACTGAGGATTCCACTCGATGTAATCATCAAGGTGGACGGAAGAGGAACCACCCTCGAGGTCCACACTTGAGGTGTTGCATGACATAGTCGTATCGGAAGTGGTTAAGGCGGAATCACCTCCGCTGACCACGACCGAATAGCTACACTACAGGGTTAACATCAGAAGTGCTAATGAGGTCTCACCCTCGGCACTCGATAGTAACCCACTAGTGTTGAGCAACTGAGGGGAAGTGATGTGTGGTCCCGGGGCCTGGTCTTCGATCCCGTTGAACGGGTCTTCGATGATGAAGCAGGGGCAACAAGGACAACATGGGGGGTCACTGATGGATCACTAACCAACCTATACTAAGCAGTTTAGGATAAGCAGGTAAGGTACAATAGCAGATACAAAGGAAGGCTATGCATCAGAATAGGAGTAAAAAATAACAATAGCAAAATCTAATGCAAGCATGAGAGAATGGAATGGGCGATATTGGGATGATCAAAGGGGGGGCTTGCCTGGAAGCTCCGCTGAAAGGGAAGAAGGGTCGTCGTCGACATAGTCGATCACACAGGCATCAACAGCGGTCTCGATGTCTACCGGAGAAGAAGAGGAGGAAGAAGCAATAAATATAAAGCAAGCATAGCATCACAAATCATAACATGGCAATATGTTGTACCGGGTGTGACCTAACGTATGGATACACGATATAGGTGAAGGGGGAATTCAATCGGGAATGTTTTCTCGGTTCCGGACCTATGTCAGACAGATGACCGGAGAGGGAATGTTCGATGTTCAGATAGTTAGAAGCATCTGACAGGTAAACGGACCGCGTATCCAGATTTGTCACGTTTTTCTGAACAACTTTTATGTAGAAAAGATTTTCATCGAAGTTACAGTTTAATTTCTATGAATTTCCGAAGTTTATTAGAATTTATGGATATAAATTTAATTCGAAAATAAATGATTAAAATGCTACAGGTACCCAACTGAATGCACACAGGAATGCACCCAGAGGCTGACAGTGGACCCAGTCAACTGCACAGGCAGGAGTTGAGTGGGTCAGCGTTGACTGGGCTTGGGTCCAGCAGGGCCCATATGTCATTGACTGGGACTAGCCCAGTCAGCAGTTGACTGGTCAAAGTTGTGACTGGGTCCACCAGTCATTGATTGACTTACTTTAATAGGGGTTTAATTACTCTAACTAGGATTACTATTGAACGGGTCCCACTTGTCAATCTTAGTGGGTTAGTTCAATTTTAATCTAACTAATCTAGTTAGTTATTAGAACAGGGTCGGCGTCGGCTTGCTGGTCACTGGACAGAGCCCGGCCGGCTTCAGCGTGGTTGTGCACGCATGCACAAGCACACGGCGGCTGCGGCCAGCCACGGCCATGAGCTCGCACGGGAGCGGGCTGGCACGTGCGTGTGTGCAGTTGAGCGCAGGGGGTGCCCGGGGTGCAGTCCGCGGCCTACGGCAAGCAGCAGCGGTGACATCGACAACGGCCGCGGCAAGCAGTGCGGCATTGGCGCCAAGAAGCGGCAGTGGCAGCGGCATCAGCCAGCAGCGGCAACGCAGAAGAGTAGTAGGAAGCAGCGGCATCGGAGCAGCACCAACAACAGCTACACGGCAGTAGTATGCGCACACATGCAAGAGTTCGAGCTCACAACCATCACGGCCGAGCGCGCGACGAGCAGCAGCAAGCGCTCCTCGGGTGCGGCCAGGGGTGCAACGAGCGCGGACAGGGAGCGGGGCGTGTGGCAGGGCGCAGCAGTGGGTGCACACAGGGAGGCCAAGGTCGCAAGGGGAGCGGGAAAGTACGCACAGGAGCGAATCTCCGGCGGTCCGGCCATGGTGAGCTTCGACCACGGCAGAACAACGACGAAACTGAGAAGATTCGAGGGGGGAAGAAGGGGAATCGAAAGAGGAGCTCACATCGAGCCTGCAGATGTGCTTAGTGGGCTCGGGGAAGGCTCGTAGGTGTCGGAATCGACGACGAAGCTCGATGGGGCCGAGGAAGAAGAAGGCGGTGCGGGGCTCGACGCAGTGGCTCCCGACTCACTCTAGTGGCACCGGAGAGCGTAGGAGACGGCTGCGAAGATCTAGGACAAGTTGCCGAGGCGAGAGGCGGCCGGTGGCCGCGGGATCGATGCGACGATGGTGAAGACCGCGTCGGGTGGCTCTTCAGATTGGGAGGAGAGCGAGGGGAAAGGGACCCTAGGGTTCTAGGGTTAGCAGGGGCGTGTGCGGTCAACCTAGTAGGGCGCCAGGAAACCTGGATGGTCGCCCGTGGCCATCTGCGGCCATGGACGGTCGTTCGTCGTCCACCTCTCCCCTGATGAACAGAGGTAGGAGACAGTGGGTGGGTTGGGCCGGCTTAGTTAGTTGGGCCTAAGTGGCCCTATAGAATAGGCTTCTTTTCTTTTTACTAGTATTTTCCATTTACTTTTCTGTTTATTATTTAGCTATTGTTTTGCACTTTCCTTTTGCATAAAAATACTTCTGAAAAATGTAAAAGCTTGTCATATAATTACTATGCATTATTTTGCACTGCCACAACAAGTTTGGTTTCAAAATAATTTATTAGGTATGAATTTATAATTAAGTGGGATAAAAAGGTGTTGTTTGTCGACTGTTTCAACAACCAAGGGCAATTTTATATTTTAAAAAATGTTAATTATTTCATGAAAAATTGTTAGTGAATATTTGCAACCCACCGAACATTTTGTTTTACCTTTAGAAGAAATAATAGTTTGACTTTATTTTAAATTTGAGTTTGAATCGGGTTTGGATCAAAGTGAGGTTTAGAAAACTAACTGCAATGACATGGCACCATTAGTAGGAGTTTACTGTAGCATGTTACCCGAGGTGTTATAGAGGTGGTGATATTAGAGTCATGCTAGTTGGGTGATTGTGAATTTAAAGAATACTTGTGTTGAAGTTGGCAAGTCCCGTAGCATGCACGTATGGTAAAAGTTGTGTAACAAATGTATTGCATGGAGTGTTGTTTTGATTGCCTTCCCTTGAGTGGAGGTCGGGGGCGCGCGATGGTTAACTCCTACCAACCTCCCCCCTAGGAGCATGCATAGTAGTACTTTACTTAGAGGGCTAATAAAACTTTTGCAATAAGTATATGAGCTCTTTATGACTAATGTGAGTCCATGGATTATACGCACTCTTACCTTTCCATCATTTCTAGCCTCTTCGGTACCGTGCATTGCCATTTCTCACCTTGAGAGTTGGTGCAAACTTCGCCGGTGCATCCAAACCCCATGATACGATACGCTCTATCACACATAAACCACCTTATATCTTCCTCAAAACAGCCACCATACCTACCTATTATGGCATTTCCATAGTCATTCCGAGATATATTGCCATGCAACTTTCCACCGTTCCGTCTATCATGACACGCATCATCATTGTCATATTGCCTTGCATGATCATGTAGTTGACATCGTATTTGTGGCAAAGCCACCATGCACAATTTTTCATACATGTCACTCTTGATTCATTGCCCATCCCGGTACTCCGCCGGAGGCATTCATATAGAGTCATATCTTGTTCTAGTTTTGAGTTATAACTCATGAGTTGTAAATAAATAGAAGTGTGATGATCATCATTATTAGAGCATTGTCCCTAAAAAAGAAAGGCCAAATAAAAAAAGGAAGGCCAAAAAAAGAAAGGCCCAAAAAAAAAGGGGGGACAATGCTACTATCTTTTCCCACACTTGTGCTTCAAAGTAGGACCATGTTCTTCATATAGAGAGTCTCATTTGTTGTCACTTTCATATACTAGTGAGAATTTTTCATTATAGAACTTGGCTTGTATATTCCAATGATGGGCTTCCTCAAAATGCCCTAGGTCTTCGTGAGCAAGCAAGTTGGATGCACACCCACTTAGCTTCTTTTGTTGAGCTTTCATACATTTATAGCTCTAGTGCATTTGTTGCATGGCAATTTTTACTCCTCATGTTGACATCAATTGATGGGCATCTCCATAGCCCGTTGATTAGCCTCGTCAATGTGAGACTTTCTCCTTTTCTGTCTTCTCCACACAACCTCAATCATCATATTCTATTCCACCCATAGTGCTATATCCATGGCTCACGCTGATGTATTGTGTCAGAGTTGAAAAAGCTGAAGCGCGTTAAAAGTATGAACCAATTGATTGGCTGAAACCGGGGTTGTTCTTGATGGGAGTATTTTGTGTGATGAAAATGAAACATAGCCTAACTATATGATTTTGTAGGGACGAACCTTCTAATGCCATGTTATTTTGAGAAGACATGATTGCTTAGTTAGTATGCTTGAAGTATTACTATTTCTTATGTCAATATGAACTTTTATTTTGAATAATTTGGATCTGAACATTCATGCCACAATAAAGAAAATTACATTGAGAAATATGCTAGATAGCATTCCACATAAAAAATTCCGTTTTTATCATTTACCTACTCGAGGACGAGCAGGAATTAAGCTTGGGGATGCTTGATACGTCTCCAACGTATCTATAATTTTTGATTGTTCCATGCTATTATATTACCCGTTTTGGATGTTTATGGGCTTTACTTTACACTTTTATATCATTTTTGGGACTAACCTACTAATCGGAGGCTCAACCCGAATTGCTGTTTTTTTGCCTATTTCAGTGTTTCGAAGAAAATGAATATCAAACGGAGTCCAAACGGAATGAAACCTTTGGGGGCTATCTTTTTGGAACAAACGCAATCCACGGGACTTGGAGTGGACGTCAAGCAACAAAAAGAGGCGGCCACGAGGGTGCCCGGTGCGCCCCCTGGGGGTGGGCGCGCCCCCACCCTCGTGGGCCCCTCGTTGCTCTACCGACATACTTCTTCCTCCTATATATATCCATGTATCCCGAAAACATCCAGGAGCACCACGAAGAACTATTTCCACCGCCGCAACCTTCTGTATCCGCGAGATCCCATCTTGGAGCCTTCGTCGACGCTCCGCCGGAGGGGGAATCAACCACGGAGGGCCTCTACATGATCTCCAAGGCCTCTCCGATGAGTTGTGAGTAGTTTACCACAGACCTTCGGGTCCATAGTTATTAGCTGGATGGCTTCTTCTCTCTCTTTGAATTTCAATACAAAGTTCTCCTCAATCTTCTTGGAGATCTATTCGATGTAACTCTTTTTGCGGTGTGTTTGTCAAGATCCGATGAATTGTGGGTTTACGATCAAGTTTATCTATGAGAAATATTTGAATCTCCTCTGAATTCTTTTATGTGTGATTTAGTGACCTTTGCAAGTCTCTTCGAATTATCAGTTTGGTTTGGCCTACTAGATTGATCTTTCTTGCAATCGGAGAAGTGCTTACTTTGGGTTTAATCTTGCGGTGTCCTTTCCCAGTGACAGTAGGGGCAGCAGGGCACATATTGTATTGTTTCCATCGAGGATAAAAAGATGGGGTTTATATCATATTGCATGAGTTTATCCCTCTACATCATGTCATCTTTCTTAATGTGTTACTCTGTTCTTCATGAACTTAATACTCTAGATGTAGGGAGGAGTAGGTCGATGTGTGGAGTAATAGTAGTAGATGCAGAATCGTTTCGGTCTACTTGTCACGGACGTGATGCCTATATACATGATCATTCCTAGATAATCTCATAACTATGCGCTTTTCTATCAATTGCCCGACAGTAATTTTTTCACCCACCGTAATACTTATGCTATCTTGAGAGAAGCCACTAGTGAAACCTATGGCCCCGGGTTTATCTTTTATCATATAATTTTACCATCTACTTTTATTTGCATCTTTTTACTTTCCAATCTATATCATAAAAATACCAAAAATATTTATCTTATCATATTGTCTCTATCAGATCTCTCTTTCGCAAGTGCCCGTGAAGAGATTGACAACCCCTTTATTGCGTTGGTTGCGAGATTCTTGTTTGTTTGTGTAGGTGCGTGGGACTTTTGAGGAGCCTCCTACTAGATTGATACCTTGGTTTTTAAAAACAGAGGGAAATACTTACGCTACTTTGCTGCATCACCCTTTCCTCTTTAAGGAAAACCAACGCAAGCTCAAGACGTAGCAGTGCACCTCCCTCTGGTATTATTTGCACCAGAAATTCAGAAATATTCAGAAAAAAATCATGTCAGGTTTTCAGAGCATTCTGAGAACTTTTATTTTTGGGTCATTTTTTATTGCATGGGAAATTTAGAAAACAGACAAAACATAGCATTTATTTTATTTAACTAATAAAACAGAAAACAAAAGGTAGGGACAGAAGGTAGTGCTTACCAAATTCATCAGCTTCATACCGTTCAAAAATTATTTATTAATAAGGTTGATCAGGTCTTATTAACAACCACTTTCGATTAGCATGAAACTGAAGAACTTTCATAAATCACTAAGTTACCTCAATGGGGATATGCATTTCCCCAACAATAAGCATTTCATATTTCTTTTTGACAGTAGGTAGAGGTATTTGAAAACTTCCAATAGTGATTGTCGAAGATTTTCCAATAACATTAATACCATTCACTTGGAATTGTTTCTTCGGAAAGTGCACCATATGCTCATTACCATTAATATGAAAAGTGATCTTGCTTTTATTGCAATTAATAATAGCCCCTGCAATATTCAAGAAGGGTCTACCAAGGATAATCGACATGTTGTCGTCCTCGGACATCTCAAGTATAACAGTCGGTCATAATAGTAACATTAGCAACAACAATGGGCACATCCTCACAGATAATGATAGGTATGGCAGTTGATTTGTCAGCCATCTGCAAAGATATTTCAGTAGGTGTGAGTTTATTCAAGTCAATCCTTTTGTATAAAGAGAAAGGCATAACACTAACACCAGCCCCTAAATCACACAAAGCAGTTTTCACATAATTCTTTTTGATAAAGCAAGGTATAGTTGGTATTCCCGGATCTCCAAGTTTTTAGGTACTCTATCTTTAAAAGTATAATTAGCAAGCATAGTGGAGATTTCATCTTTCAGTATTTTTCTCTTATTTTTGACGATGTCTTTCATATACTTTCCATAAGGAGGCATTTTTAAGATGTCAGTCAAGCGAGTACGCAAAAAGACTGGCCTCAGCAAAGCGCTCAAATTCTTCATCATCTTTCTTTTTAGTTGACTTGGGTGTAAAAGGCATAGGTTTTTGAACCCACGGTTCTCTTTCTTTACCGTGTTTTCTAGCAACAAAGTCTCTTTTATCATATCTATTCTTAGGTTGTGGGTTATCAAGATCAACACAAGTGGTTCTATCTCAACATCATTATCTAGTTCTTTATCATTATTTGGTTGTGTGTCTTCATGAACCTCATCATTGTCTTTTTTGTTATCACTAGGTGGATGTTCATTACCAGATTGAGTTTCAGCATACGAGATAGAAGTTCCATTTTCATTATCAGGAGGTTTGTCTATTTCAAGTTCACTAGAAGCATGCGAAGTCTTATCATTTTTCTTTTTCTTTTTCTTTTTAGAAGGACTAGGTGCACTAGTGTTATTTCTTTGTGAATCTTGTTCAATTCTTTTTGGGTGTCCCTTAGGATAAAGTGGTTCCTGAGTCATTTTACCTCCTCTAGTTGCAACTCTAACAACAAAGTCATGTATATTATGATTCATTTCATTAAGTAATTCTCTTTGTGATTTAGCAACTTGTTCTAACTGGGTTTGAGCCATAGAAGCATGTTTTCCAACACCTCTAACATCGTTTGAGATTCTAAATAACAAGTCACTCAAGCGAGCAATCATATCAGAATTATATTTCAATTGTTCCATAACATTTGCATTGAAGTGGTCTTGTTTTCTAATGTAGTTTTCAAACTCATAAAGGCATTGGCTAGGATGCATATTGTGAGGATTATCATTTTCATTGAACTTCATAAGAGAATTTACCTCTACCACCTTTGGCAGTGGTGGTGTATCAAGCCCATGTATTTCTTCAATGGGAGGTAATTTTTTAACATCCTCAGCTTTACTACCTTTTTCCTCCATAGATTTCTTTGTCTCTTGCATATCTTCAGGACTGAGATATAATATACCCCTCATCTTCGGAGTGGGTTTAGGCGGCGGTTCAGGAATAGTCCAATCATCATAATTTTTCAATATGTTATTCAATAATTCTTCAGCTTGAGCAATAGTCCGTTCCCTGAAAACACAACCAGCACAACTATCTAGGAAGTCCCTGGAAGCATCGGTTAGTCCATTATAGTAGATATCAAGTATTTCATTTTTCTTAAGAGGATGATCAGGCAAAGCATTAAGTAACCGGCAAAGCCTCCCCCAAGCTTGTGGGAGAGTCTCTTCTTTAGTTGTTACAAAGTTAAATATTTCCTGTAAGGCAACTTGTTTCTTATGAGCAGTAAAATATTTTTCAGAGAAGTAGTAAATCATATCCTGGGGACTACGCAAACAACCAGGAGCAAGAGTATTGTACCAAGCTTTAGCATCACCCTTTAATGAGAAAGGAAATAATTTGAGAATAAAGTAGTATCAAGTTTTCGCATCATGAGTAAAAAGGGTGGCTATATCATTCAACTTAGTGAGATGTGCCACAACAGTTTCAGTTTCATAACCATGGAAAGGATCAGATTCAACCGAAGTGATTAACTCTGGGTCGACAAAGAATTCATAATCCTTATCAGCAATAACAATAGGTGAAGTAGCAAACTCAGGATCACATTTCATTCTAGCATTTAGAAAATTTTCTTTATACTTGTGTAATAATTTATCTAGATCATCTCTATCCTTACAAGCAAGAATATCTCTAGTTGCCTCTTCACTCATAACATAGCCTTCTGGTACCTTAGGCAATTCATATCTAGGAGGGCTAGCTCTAGCAAGTGCTTCAGAAGTTTCAGCTTCAAGCTCATCATCAGATTCAACAACATCATGTTGTATTACTCTAGCAATTTGTTCATCAAGAAATTCACCAAGTGGCACATCATCATTATCGAGCATGGTACTAGCATGATCATAAGCATCATTCATAGTAGAAGTAGCATCATCAATAACTTGCGACATATCAGAATTAATAGCATGTGGTGGTGTTGTAAGTTTACTCATAACAGAAGGTGAATCTAAAGCAGAACTGGATGGCAGTTCCTTACCTCCCCTCATCTTTGAGGGAAATACCTTAGTCGTAGCGTCCTTCAAATTCTTCATAGTGGTAATCTGATAATAGTCCCAAGTGACTCAACAAATATACCTATACTCCCCGGTAACGGCGCCAGAAAAAGGTCTTGATAACCCACAAGTATAGGGGATCGCAATAGTTTTTGAGGGTAAGTATTTAACCCAAATTTATAGATTCAACACAAGGGGAGCCAAAGAATATTTGAAGGTATTAGCAGCTGAGTTGTCAATTCAACCACACCTGGAGATTAATTATCTGCAGCAAAGTGATTAATAGCACAATAGTATGATAGTTTTGATAACGGTAACAGTAGCAACGGTAACAGTAACAGTGATAGCAGTGTTTTGTAGCAAGTGTGACAGTAGCAGCAACAATAGTAACTTAGTAGAAACAATATAAGATAAATTCGTAGGCATTGTGACTTGTTGGATGATATTCATCATGTGACAGTTATAACCTAGGGCGATACGGCACTAGCTCCAGTTCATCGATATAATGTTGGCATGTATTCAGTAAGTAGCCATACATGCTTTATTAAAAGAACTTGCATGACATCTTTTGTCCTACCCTCCCATGGTAGCGGGGTCCATATTGGAAACTAAAGGATATTAAGGCCTCCTTTTAATAGAGAACCGGAACAAAGCATTGACACATGGTGAATACATGAACTCCTCAAACTACAGTCATCACCGAGAGTGGGCCCGGTTGTTGTCACTCCGGGGTTGTCGGATCATAACCGTAGTAGGTGACTATAACTTGCAAGATTTGATCTAAAACATGGATATAATGATGAATTCATAAACGGTTCAGATCGGAGTTCATGGCACCCGGGCCCAAAGTGACAAGCATTAAGCATAGCAAAGTCATAGCAACATCAATCTAGGAACATAGTGGATACTAGGGATCGGGCCCTAACAAAACTAACTCGATTACATGATGAATCTCATCCAACTACTCACGGACGAGTGAGCCTACGAAGGACTTACTCACTCCCGGTGGGGAGCATCATGGAATTGGCAAAGCAGATGGGTTGGTGATGACGAAGAACGAAGATCCCCCTCTCCGGAGCCCCAAACGGACTCCAGATCTACCCTCCTGAGGAAGAACGGGGCTTGGCGGTGGCTCCATCTCGTGGATCGCAGTAATTCTTTCTCCCCATATTTTTCTGGAAATATGTGATTTTATAGTATCAGGGGGGTTGTCTGCGGGGCCACCAGGTGGTTACAACCCACCTGGGCGCGCCAGGAGAGGGGGGCGCGCCCTAGTGGGTTCTGCCCACCCAGCTGCCCCTCTCCTGGAGGTCTTGGATCCAGAAGTTCTTATTATTGATATAAAAATTGTCACAAAGTTTCATTCCATTCCGAGAAGTTTATTTCCGCACAAAAACAACACCATGGTAGTTCTGCTGAAAACAGCGTTAGTCCGGGGTTAGTTTCATTCAAATCATGCAAATTAGAGTCCAAAAGAAGAGGAAAAGCGTGAGAAAAAGTCGATACGTTGGAGACGTATCACTTTTCGAAGCTGAACAAGGCGCTAATTACTCTTCTTCTCAAGAAGCAAGACACCCTTTTTCTCTTTGACTACAGTCCCATTAGCCTTATTCATCTCCTGGCCAAGTTGCTTGCCAAGGTTCTTTCACTCTGGGTCGCACCACATATGGCAAAAAATGTTTCTGTCAACCAGAGCGCATTCATCGCTGGCCGGTCCACGACAACTTCTATCTGGTGCAAGAGATTGCTAGACACCTCCACCGCCGCAAGCTTCCACGGGTGGTTCTCAAACTTATTATTGTGCACGCGTTTGACTCTGTATCATGGCCCTTTCTCTTAGAGGTTTTTCAACATCTTGGATTCAGGCCTCGTTGGCGGGAATGGATTTCTACCCTTCTCTCCACTTCGAGCACCCATGTCTTGATCAACGGCAGCCCGGGGCCCCCCATCCAGCATGCCAAGGGGTTGCACCAAGGCAACCCCATTTCCCCCATGTTGTTCGACATCGTCATCGATGTGCTACATTCATTGATCCACAAGACAATGCAAGCTGGCATCCTCCATAGGCTGACCTCCAACCACATGGCATCCAGTGTTTCTCTATATGCTGATGACGTGGTAGTATTTTTTCCACCCCACCACTCCGACCTTGCCGCCATGCGCGAGCTATTGCGAATCTTTGGTGCCGCTTCTTGCCTGCATACTAACTTCGCCAAGTACTTCTCTATGCCAATCCAGTGGATTCCCGCGGATGAGGAGATCATCATGCATGAGCTGTCGTGCCCCGTTATGGTGTTCCCCATCACTTACTTGGGGCTGCCCCTCTCGATATGCAAGAAGCTCTCAACTTGGACCGCCCCACTGCTCGATAGAGGCAAGAGAGTGGCCCTTGTGCAACACGTCCTCACTGCCATGCCGGGGCACATGATGGCTACCATTGCCCTTAACACCTCCGTCCTCAAGCAATTTAACCAGGTGATCCGAGTGTTCCTTTGCCATGGCAGGAAAGATTCCGCCTCTGGTCATGGCACAGTCAACTGGCATCGTGTGTGCATGCCTCTCGAGCTAGGTGGCCTTGGGTGCGTGATCTGCATCGCACCGGTATTGCTCTTTGAACTTGCTGGCTCTGGTTGTAGGCAACGGAATCCTCCCATCCTTGGAGACACCTATCCATACCTGTTAATCCCCTGGTCTGTGCCATCTTCCGTGCCTCCACGATCTGGGTCCTTGGCAACAGAAGCTCTTCCAAATTCTGGACCGATCATTGGATCGATGGCCAATCTGTTGCTGAGATCGCCCCGGTTGTCTTCAACCTGGTCCCGCGCAGGACCCGAAGGGAGCACTCTCTCGCCGATGGGCTGCATGATCGGGCCTGGGTTCAGGATATCCGTGGCGCCCTTTGCACCTTTGCCACCATCCAGTACATCGAGATGTGGCACCACGTGCTCCCTACTGCCCTTCACAACCACCCAGACGAGCCGTGCTAGCGCTGGACAGCTGATGGTAACTACTCCGCGCTCTCCTGCTACTCTACATTATTCCTCGGCTCCACTTCCTCACACACCGCTGCCCTAACATGGAAGACCTGGGCCCAGCTCAGTGCCAAATTCTTCATCTGGTATTCTGGTTGGCTCTTCTGGATCATTGATGGACTAGTGAGCATCTGGCCCGACACGGCCTTCCTCATAGCCCTACTTGCATCTTTTGTGATCAAGCAGATGAGTTCATGCAACACATCCTCATTGGGTGCCCTCCCTCGCGTGTGGCCTAGCACAACATCTACTCCACCCTATGCCTGACTACTACCATGCCGCGCAACGACGAGTCCTTCTACGACTGGTGCCTATCTTCTGTTAAGGGCGCGCAGCCATCCATGCCCAAAGGGACGACCTCCCTTGGTATCATTGTTGCTTGATCTCTTTGGAAACACCGCAAATAACACACCTTTGACAGTGTTCAACCCTCGGCTCCCCTCGGTCACCCAGGCAGTCCTGGATGAAGCTAGGCTTTGGGCGACTACGGGTGCTAAAGGCTTGAGTGTTTTCATCTTTCAACCTCCCTGAAATATGTCTGGTCTCTGGTTGTTGCTAGGCTAGTCACCCCATGTTGGTGAATTAGCCCTAGTGGTTGTAATTCTCTCTCCCAATCAGATGATACGTAATTTGCGTATTCGAGAAAAAAACACATGCAATATCATCTCATCATGTTTTTCACAATTCTTTAATATAGATTAACATGGTAGTGGTGGTCAGAATCTAAGTTTCACCCTTCACGTCCAAGTCTTCCTTAGCGTCAATCTAGCACTTCCTTCATTTCCATCTTGATGTTGAGTGCTTCCAGTTCCTATTCTACTTCCTTGAGGTACTTTTGGGTGTTGTGAAGCATAAATTGTTGGGAACGTAGCATGCAAATTTTTAAAAAAATCCTACGCTCATGCAACATCTATCTAGGAGATGCATAGCAACGAGGGGGAGAGTGTGTTTACGTACCCTCGTAGACCGTAAGCGGAAGCGCTTGACAATGCGGTTGATGTAGTCGAACTTCTTCTAGCTCCGACCGATCAAGTTCCGAATGTACGATGCCTCTGAGTTCTGCACACGTCTAGCTCGATGACGTCCTTGACTTCTTGATCCAACAAGGTGTTGAGGTAGTAGATGAGTTCCGTTAGCACGACAGTGTGGTGACGGTGATGGTGAAGTGATCTGCGCAGGGCTTCGCCTAAGCATCGCGAGACTATGACTGGGCGTGTAAAGTTTGGAGGAGGGTGCCACACATGGCTAACAATTGATGTTGTGTTGTGTTAGGGCGCCCCCCTCACATATATATAGGTTGGAGGGAGAGGGGAGGCAGACATGGGGCGCCCCAAGTAGGATCCAAATCCTACTTCGGGTTTTCCCAAGTGGCGCCCCTTTCCATAAATTGCTGATGGGGGAAGGAAAGGGGGAAGAAGGAAGTAGTACTTCCTACTTTTCCTTTTTCCCTTACCCTCTTTCCTTCTCCTCGTTAGCCATCCCATATGGGGGTCGCACCAGCCCCTTGTGGCTGGTGTGTTTCCCCTCTTGGCCCAATAGTCCCATGTCTTTTCCCGGTGTGCCCTGAACCCCTTCCGGTGACCCGATATGTACCCGGTACTCTCCGGAACTCTTCCAGTGTCCAAATACCTTCGCCCTATATATCAATATTTACCTCTAGAACATTTTGAGACTCCTCATCATGTCCTTGATCTCATCCGGGAGTCAGAACAACATTCGGTCACCAAATCACATAACTCATATAATACAATATTGTCATCGAACGTTTAGCATGCGGACCCTACGGGTTCGAGAACTATGTAGACATGACTGAGACACCTCTCCGGTCAATAACCAATAGCAGAACCTGGATGCTCATATTGTCTCCCACATATTCTATGAAGGTCTTTATCGGTCAAACCGTTATGACAACATACGTTATTCCCTTTGTCCATTGCTTTGTTACTTGCCTGAGATTCGATCATCGGTATCTTCATACCTAGTTAAATCTCGTTATTCGTTCCGTAATACATCATGTTGCAACTAACTTAGCAGTCACTTTGCTTGCAAGGCTTCTTATGATTTGTATTACCGAGAGGGCCCAGAGATACCTCTCCGATACTCGGAGTGACAAATCCTAATCTCGATCTATGCCAACCCAACAAAAACCTTCGGAGATACTTGTAAAGCATCTTTATAATCACCCATTTACGTTGTGATGTTTGATAACACATAAGGCATTCCTCTGGTATCCGGCAGTTGCATAATCTCATAGTCGAAGGAATATGTATTTGACATGAACAAAGCAATAGCAATAAAACTAAACGATCATAATGCTAAGCTAATGAATGCGTCTTGTCCATCACATCATTCTCCTAATGATGTGATCCCATTTATCAAATGACAACACATGTATATGGTTAGGAAACTTAACCATCTTTGATCAACGAGCTAGTCTAGTAGAGGCTTACTAGGGACATGATGTTTTGTCTATGTATCCACACTTGTATCAAGTTTCCTGTTAATACAATTCTAGCATGAATAATAAACATTTATCAAGATATAAGGAAATATAAAATAACAACTTTATTATTGCCTCTAAGGCATATTTCCTTCAGTCTCCCACTTGCACTAGAGTCAATAATCTAGTTCACATCGCCATGTGGTTTAACACCAATAGGTCACATCTTTATGTGATTAACACCCGTAGTTCACATATCCATGTGACCAACACCCATAGGGTTTACTAGAGTCAATAGTCTAGTTCAAATCTCTATGTGATTAACACCCAAAGAGTACTAAGGTGTTATCATATTTTGCTTGTGAGAGAAGTTTAGTCAACGGGTCTGCCACATTCAGATCCGTACGTATTTTCCAAATTTATATGTCTACAATGCTCTGCATGGAGCTACTCTAGCTAATTGCTCCCATTTTCAATACGTCTCTAGATTGAGACTTCGAGTCATATAGACCAGTGTCAAAGTTTGCATCGACGTAACTCTTTACGACGAACTCTTTATCACCTCCATAACCGAGAAACATTTCCTTAGTCCTCTTAGGTAACTAAGGATAATTTTGACCGCTGTCTAGTGATCTACTCCTGGATCACTATTGTACCCCTTTGCCAAAATCATGGCAAGGCACATAACAAAATCATGGCAAGGCACTATTGTAAACTATGGCTGAGGCATAGGGAATGACTCTTATTCTCTCTCTATCTTCTGCCGTGGTCGGGCTTTGAGTCTTACTCAACTTCACACTTTACAATACATGCTAGAACTCCTTATTTAACTGATCCATTTTGAACTCCTTCAAAATCTTGTCAAGGTGTGTGCTTTGTGAAAGTCCTATTAAGCATCTCGATCTATCTCTATAGATCTTGATGCCCAATACATAATAGCTTTACCGAGGTCTTTTATTAAAAAAATACTTATTCAAGTATCCTTTTATGCTATCCAGGAATTCTATGTTATTTCCAATCAATAATATGTCAACCACATATAATATCAAAAATTCTATAGAGCTCCCACTCACTTTCTTGTAAATACAAGCTTCACCGAAGGTCTGTATAAAA
This sequence comes from Triticum aestivum, assembly GCF_018294505.1. Classification (NCBI taxonomy): domain Eukaryota; kingdom Viridiplantae; phylum Streptophyta; class Magnoliopsida; order Poales; family Poaceae; genus Triticum; species Triticum aestivum. The sequence goes on from NC_057801.1 coordinate 380,700,619, forward strand.
CCATATGCTTGATCACCTCATCAAACCATATATTCCAACTCTGAGATGTTTGTACCAGTCCATAGATGGATCGCTGGAGCTTGCACACCTTGTTAGCACCTTTAGGATCGACAAAACCTTCTGGTTGCATCATATACAACTCTTCTTAGAGAAATCCATTAAGGAATGCAGTTTTGACATCCATTTGCCAGATTTCATAATCATAAAATGGGGCAATTGCTAACGTGATTCGGACGGACTTGAGCATCGCTACGGGTGAGAAAGTCTCATCGTATTCAACTCCTTAAACTTGTCGAAAACCTTTTGCAAAAAGTCAAGCTTTATAGACAGTAACATTACCACCAGTGTGAGTCTTCTTCTTGAAGATCCATTTATTTTCTATGGCCCGCAGATCATCGGGCAAATCCACCAAAGTCCACACTTTGTTCTCATACATGGATCCTACCTCAGATTTCATGGCCTCAAGCCATTTATCGGAATCTGGGCTCATCATAGCTTCTTCATAGTTTGTAGGTTCTCCACGGTCTAGTAACATGACTTCCATAACAGGATTACCGTACCACTCTGTTGTCGATCGTGTTCTGGTTGACCTACGAGGTTCGGTAGTAACTTGATCTGAAGTTTCATGATCATCATCATTAGCTTCCTCTCTAGTTGGTGTAGGCATCACGGGAATGGATTTCTCTAATGAGCTACTTTCCAAATTGAGAGAAGGTACAATTACCTCATGAAGTTCTACTTTCCTCCCACTCGCTTCTTTCAAGGGAAACTCCTTCTCTAGAAAGGACCCATTCTCAGCAACAAAGATCTTGCCTTCGGATCTGTGATGGAAGGTTTACCCAATTGTTTCCTTAGGGTATCCTATGAAGACGCACTTCTCCGATTTGGGTTCGATCTTATCAGGCTGAAGCCATTTGACATAAGTGTCAGAACCCCAAATTTTAAGAAACGACAGCTTAGGTTTCTTGCTAAACAACAGTTCATATGGTGTCGTGTCAACAGATTTAGACGATGCCCTATTTAACGTGAATGTGGCTGTCTCTAATGCATAACCCCAAAACAATAGTGGTAAATCTCTAAGAGGCATCATATATATCGCACCATATCTAATAAAGTGTGGTTATGATGTTCAGACACACCATTACGTTGTGGTGTTCCAGGTGGCGTGAGTTGTGAAACAATTCTACATTGTTTAAATGAAGGCCAAATGTGTAACTCAAATATTCACCTCCACAATCAGATCGTTGAAACTTTATTTTCTTGTTACGATGATTCTCCACTTTGTTCTGAAATTCTTTGAACTTTTCAAATGTTTCAGACTTGTGTTTCATTAAGTAGATATACCCATATCTTCTCAAATCATCTGTGAAGGTGAAAAAATAACGATACCCGCCACGTGCCTCAATACTCATCGAACCACATACATTGGTATGTATTATTTCGAATAAGTCATTGGCTTGCTCCACTTTTCCGGAGAAAAGAGTTTTAGTCATCATGCCAATGAGGCATAGTTTGCAAGTATCAACTGATTCATAATCAAGTGATTCCAAAAGCCCATCAGCATGGAGTTTCTACATGCGCTTTATACCAATATGACCTAAACGGCAGTGCCACAAATATGTTGCACTATCATTCTCAACTTTGCATCTTTTGGCATCAATATTATGAATATGTGTATCACTACGATCGAGATTCAATGAACCATTCACGTTGGTGCATGACCATAGAAGGTTTTATTCATGTAAATAGAATAACAATTATTCTCTGAATTAAATGAATAATCATATTGCAATGAACATGATCCAGTCATATTCATGCTCAACGCAAACACCAAATAACATTTATTTAGGTTCAACACTAATCGTGAAGGTAGAGGGAGCGAGCGATGGTGATCGTATCAACCTTGGAATCATTTCCAACACACATTGTCACCTCGCCCTTAACTTGTCTCTGTTTATTCTGCAACTCCTGTTTTGAGTTACTAATCTTAGCCACTGAACCAGTATCAAATACCTAGGAGCTACTACGAATACTAGTAAGGTACACATCAATAACATGTATATCAAATATACCTTTGTTTACATTGCCATCCTTCTTATCCGCCAAGTATTTGGGGCAGTTTCACTTCCAGTGATCATTCCCTTTGCAGTAGAAGCACTCAGTTTCAGGATTTGGTATAGCTTTGGGCTTCTTCATGAGAATGGCAACTTTCTTGTCATTCTTCTTGAAGTTACCTTTATTTTCCTTTGCCCCTTTTCTTGAAACTACTAGTCTTGTTAACCATCAACACTTGATGCTCTTTCTTGATTTCTACCATCGCCGATTTCAGCATCGCGAAGAGCTCGGTAATCTTTTCCGTAAACCCTTGCACATTATAGTTCATCACGAAGTTCTATTAGCTTGGTGATAGTGACTAGAGAACTCTGTCAATCACTATCTTATCTGGAATATTAACTCCCACTTGATTCAAGCGATTGTAGTACTCAGACATTCTAAGCACATGCTTACTAGCTGAGCTATTCTCCTCCATCTTGTAGGCAAAGTACTTGTTAGAGGTCTCATATCCCTTGACATGGGCATGAGTCTGAAATACCAATTTCAGCTCTTGGAACATCTCATATGCTCTGTGGCATTCAAAATGTTTTTGAAGTCCTAGTTCTAAGCCGTAAAGTATGGTGCACTAAACTATCAAGTAGTCATCATATCGAGCTTGCCAAACGTTCATAACGTCTGCATCTGCTCCTGCAATAAGTCTGTCACCTAGCGGTGCATCAAGGACATAGTTCTTCTGTGCAGCAATGGGGATAATCCTCGGATCACGGACCCAGTCCGCATCATTGCTACTATCATCTTTCAACTTAGTTTTCTCTAGGAACATATCAAAAAACATAGGGGAGCTACAACGCGAGCTATTGATCTACAACATAATTTGCAAATGCTATCAGGACTAAGTTCATGATAAATTAAAGTACAATTAATCAAATTACTTAAGAACTCCCACTTAAACTAGCATCCCTCAAGTCATATAAGTGTTACGTGATCCAAATCAACTAACCCATGTCCGATCATCACGTGAGATGGGGTAGTCATCAATGGTGAACATCTCTATGTTGATCATATCTACTATATGATTCACATTCGACCGTTCGGTCTCCAGTGTTCCGAGGCCATGTCTATACATGCTAGGCTCGTCAAGTTTAACCCGAGTATTCCGCATGTGCAAAACTGTCTTGCACCCATTGTATGTGAACATAGAGCCTATCACACCTGATCATCACGTGGTGTCTCAGCACGATGAACAGTTGCAATGGTGCATACTCAAGGAGAACACTTATACCTTGAAATTTAGTTAAGGGATCATCTTATAACGCTACCGCCGTACTAAGCAAAATAAGATGCATAAAAGATAAACATCACATGCAATCAAAATATGTGACATGATATGGCCATCATCATCTTGTGCTTTTGATCTCCATCTCCCAAGCATGGTCATGATCTCCATTGTCACCGGCTCGACACCTTGATCTCCATCATTGCGTCGTGGTCGTCTCACAAACTATTGCTCCTACAACTATCGCTACTACGTAGTGATAAAGTAAAGCAATTACATCGCGTTTTCATTTCATACAGTAAAGAGACAACAACAAGGATCCTCCCGGTTGTCGATGACTTTTACAAAACATGATCATATCATACAATAATGTATATCACATCATGTCTTGACTATATCACATCACAACATGCCCTGCAAAAACAAGTTAGACGTCCTCTACTTTGTTGTTGCAAGTTTTATGTGGATGCTACGGGCTTCTAGCAAGAACCGTTCTGGACTACGCATTAAAAACCACAATGGTGCTTCATCAAATTTGATGTTTTAACCTTCTTCAAGGACCGGCCATGGTCAAATTCGACTCAACTAAAGTAGGAGAAACAGACACCCGCCAGCCACCTTTATGCAAAACTGGTTGCATGTCTGTCGGTGGAACCGGTCTAATGAACGTGGTCATGTAAGATTGGTCCGGGCCGTTTCATCCAACAATACCGCCGAATCAAAGTAAGACATTGGTGGTAAGAAATATGACGATCACCGCCAACAACTCTTTGTGTTCTACTCGTGCATATCATCTACGCATAGACTTGGCTCGGATGCCACTGTTGGGAACATAGCACGCAATTTCAAAAAAAAAATCCTATGCTTACGCAAGATCTATCTAGGAGATGCATAGCAACGAGGGTGAGAGTGTGTCTATGTACCCTCATAGACCGTAAGCGGAAGTGTTTGACAACATGTTTGATCTAGTCGAACTTCTTCTAGCTCGGACCGATCAAGTATCGAACGTACGACACCTCTGAGTTCTACACATGTCCAGCTCGGTGACGTCCCTCGCCTTCTTGATCCAGCAAGGTGTCGAGGTAGTAGATGAGTTCCATCAGCACGGCGGTGTGGTGACGTAGATGGTGAAGTGATCCGCGCAGGGCTTCGCCAAAGCACCACGAGAATATGACCGGGGGTGTAAGCTATGGAGGGGGGCGCCGCACACGGTTAACAATTGATGTTGTGTTGTGCTAGGGCCCCCCCTAACATATATATATATATATATATAATATTATATATATATAAATATAACGCCCTTAATACCTTATTTTGATAACACCGGAGCCTTATTCTGATAACACCTCGTAACCATGCAACTGCTCCCCACTACCCCGAGCCATCCCACTTTTCACCTCCCGATCCAACCACCAAACCCACGACCGCACAAGTGCCCACACCTTATCCGCTCGCCATCCCATCCCCTCCCGACCAACCAACTCCCCCTTCCCCCGATGATGCCTCCTTCCGTCGCCGGCGAGCGGGCCTGTCGGATCCTCATGCCGCCCCACCTCCATCTCAGCCCCGACCATAACCACTACAGACCCCCAGCGCTGCCTCCCTCGGCCGCTGCCCCCACCCCCTCGCCAGGTGCCCACCTGACTACCGCGCAGATCCGGTCGCGCCGCCCCGATGCATCCCAAGGTCATGGCGGGATCCGGCCGCCATCATTCCGCCCATCCCATCACCCTCCCAGCACACGACCCCCACCTCCTCCTACCTTCTTCCCCCACCTCGGCAGTGTGCCCTTTCTCGCTGGCGTCCTCCAACCTCTCCCTCATCTCCCCCGATGGCGGCGCCCCTCGCCCACAGCTGGAGCGTCCAGCGGCAGCGCCAGACCTCTCGCATCGCCCTCCCCGTGGCCCCTTACCTCCCTCTATGTTGACTGCAGCTAGAGGGATCGATGGGGATCCAACGAGCTACAGTGACCCTTGAGTTGCAGTGCAGTGTTTGTCTTGGATAGGTTCATTACATGCATTGTTCTATGTTCGCTTGCAGCCACACCTTGAATTAATATTTTGTTTATGTTGAACAGAAAGTTAACTTGGTCTTGCAGTTCACTAGCAAGAGCCCATCTCTTCCCGTGCAGGTGAAGTTCTATCAGTCCAGCCTTGAAGTTTGCGGGCACGACCACGGCACGAAGTTTGGTTAGAGCGGGCAGGAGGTTCGGCCAGACCATGGGTGCAGTTCTCTTGTGATTTGTTAATGCATTTTTCAATGTATCCCTGTGATGCGAATTCTATGTGTTTGCAATGCAAAGAGAAAAAAATGAAGTATGCTTGCCTTGCCTCGATGTCACAGAGGCACATTTATTTTGCATATGAGAGAGTGCACTCTGTTTTATGTATTTCTGTGTTTCAAAACTTGGTCATGCAGTGCATTTTCTCCTTTGATGTGGTTCACTTTCAAGAGTGATGTTGTTCACTTGCACCTAATATGAAAGTGTGAAAAATTTAGCGAAACAACAAGATGGTAATGCGGTTCACTTTGATATGTGATGTGGTTCACTTGCCCTAGTCTCTGTGGTCCACTCTCGTTCATAAAAAAAGTTAAAAAAAGACAACAAAAACTCGTATGAGAAAAATTACGTCCGACAAAAGAAATTATGCAGCTCGCTTGCCCGTCCGATGCAGTGCGGTTTTCATTCTCAAGCAGTGCGGTCGGCCATATGATGTTATTCATCCCGTAAGTGCAAAACAATTGTTACGGAAGCGAAAAAAAGTAATGCGGTTCACTTCTTGATAGTGTTGTGGTTCATTTACACCCGATGTGATGTGCACTCTACTTTCTCGTCCTTGAAAAAATTACGTTTGAATAAAAAGAAACCATGCAGTTCTCTTACCTGTTCGATGCAGTGCGGTTTTTTGTCCGATGCAGTGCGGTTTTCAGTCGGATGAAGTACCACGTCGATTTGGGTGTCGCGAAAAACAGTGTCCGCATTTCGGTAAGTTCGAAATTCCTCTTAAACCGTAATGAATTAGAGAGAGTGTTCTACGTGAAAAAGTTGTGCCTTGTCGATATATTTCCAATGGCATATCGTTTGAATCATTTCGACCAGTGGTTTGTAAAATTTTCACGAAAAACGGCCGCTGCCACTCGTCGTCCGCCACACGACTTTCAAAATTAACTTAAAATCGTAAGGAATCTCAAAAACATTTAAACATATGAAAGTTGCACCTCGTTCATAGATTTTCAACAGTATATTACACGCCTTGTTTCGACAAACGGTTAAAAACCTGGAGCGAAAACAGTACCGAAAATTTGAATTTTTTTGAAAAACAGAATTCCGCGATTTCCTAAATTTGAAATTGCTCTTAAACCGTAACGAATGAGAGAAAATAATAGATATGAAAAAGATGCGCCTCGACAATATCTATCCACGATGTATCATTTGCTTCATTCCGACGAGTGGTTTAGAAAAAAACGCGACAGAACACTCGTTGCCACTTGTTGTGGGTCGCACCATTTTCAAAACTGCTCTTAAACCGTGAGGAATCTCGAAAAGTGTTCAACGTGGAGAAGTTGCACCTAATCCATTGCTTTTCAATGGTATATTATACTCCTCGTTTCGATTACCAGTTAAAAAAACTAGAGCAAAAATGGTACCGAAAAAACACAGCATGCGGTTTTTTACGACGGGAAGTTCACTCGCGCGAGTACTGCAGCACACTTGGTTCAAACAATGACGTGCACTTGTGTTGAGCGTGCAGTGCGGAAGTGTTATCAGAATAGTTATTCTGCTAATGTTCTGCTAATATATATATATATATATATAGGTTGGAGGGAGAGGGGAGGCAGCCATGGGGCGCCCCAAGTAGGATCCAAATTCTATTTGGGGTTTGCCAAGTGGCGCCCCCCCTTTCTATAAATTGCCGGAGGGGGAAGGAAAGGGGGAAGAAGGAAGTAGCACTTCCAACTTTTCCTTTTTCCCTTCCCCTCTTTCCTTCTCCTCTTTGGCCGGCCCATATGGGGGGCACACCACACCCTTGTGGCTGGTGTGTTTCCCCTCTTGCCCCAATAGGCCCATATCTTTTGCCGGGGGTGCCCGGAACCCCTTCCGGTGACCCGATATGTACTAGGTACGCTCTGGAACACTTCCGGAGTTTGAGTACCTTCGTCCTATATATCAATCTTTACCTCTCAACCATTTTGAGACTCCTCGTCATGTCCATGATCTCATTCAAGACTCCGAACAACATTCGGTCACCAAATCACATAACTCATACAATACAATATCGTCATCGAACGTTAAGCGTGCGAACCCTACGGGTTCGAGAACTATGTAGACATGACCGAGACACCTCGCCGGTTAATAACCAACAGCGGAACCTGGATGCTCATATTGGCCCCCTCATATTCTACGAAGATCTTTATCGGTCGAACCATTATGACAACATACGTTATTCCCTTTGTCCACCGGTATGTTACTTGCCCGAAATTCGATCATCGGTATCTTCATACCTAGTTCAATGTCGTTACTGGCAAGTCTCTTTACTCATTCCGTAATACATCATCTTGCAACTAACTCCTTAGTCGCTTTGCTTGCAATGCTTCTTATGATGTGTATTACCGAGAGGGCCCAGAGATACCTCTCCGATACTCGGAGTGACAAATCCTAATCTCGATCTATGCCAACCCAACAAACACCTCCAGGGATACCTGTAGAGGACCTTTATAATCACCAATTTATGTTATGATGTTTGATAGCACACAAGGCATTCCTCCGGTATCCGGGAGTTGCATAATCTCATAGTCAAAGGAATATGTATTTGACATGAAGAAAGCAATAGCAATAAAACTGAACGATCATAATGCCAAGCTAACGAATGGGTCTTGTCCATCACATCATTCTCCTAATGATGCGATCTCGTTTATCAAATGACAACACATGTCTATGGTTAGGAAACTTAACCATCTTTGATCAACGAGCTAGTCTAGTAGAGGCTTACTAGGGACACGGTGTTTTGTCTATGTATCCACACATGTATCAAGTTTCCGGTTAATACAATTCTAGCATGAATAATAAACGTTAATCATGATATAAGGAAATATAAAATAACAACTTTGTTATTGCCTCTAGGGCATATTTCCTTCATAAATGTAGGCCTCACTCCAAGTCTTCCAATGGTTTCCCATGCGACACATCATGCTGATTCGAAGAAAGTCGTGTGAAGTACTGGTTTGGTGAACATGTAGAGTCCAAGTCTCTGGTGGTCATCTTCCTTGTTCTCATACAAGTGGATCTCTTATCCTTCAACCATCATAGGAAATCCTTTGTACATAGCTTCTCCCTTGAGTCTCATGCTTACCATGATATCCTTTAGTTCTCTTGGAAACTTAGTCTCACATTCCAACTCATGGTCATCAATGATCCTTTCTTGATGGATTCGATGAGGCTGGTCATCTATATTTTGAAAGGGGGAGGATTAGAAATGCAATGGGTTAAGAAGTACGTGATAAAGTAGTAAATGTACAATAGTGTGAAAATATGTTTTTAATCCTGTGGCCCTAGTGTCCCGACTTATCATCTGCATGTGCTGTGATACTATATGTAATGACTTGTAACACCCGGATGATTAAGCAACAGTGATCACCTCGGTTACTGTGGCTAACCTCACGTTGATTCGAACCCGGTCTACAAATAAATTCAAAACAAAACCAAAGATAAAAGGTTTCAAAAACTAAAACTAAAATGTTCGGGGGTTGTCTAAATTAGCAAACCTAATTATGGTGGGGTGCACAAAATTTTGTAAAATGTTTTGGCATTTTAATTAATCTAAAACAGAAAGTAAGAAAAGAGAAAAATATAAAAAAAAGGAAAATAAAACAAAAGAGGTGGGGGGAAGGAACCCCCACTGGCCCATCTGGGCCAGCCCTTCCCCACCTGGCCCAGCCAGCCCCCCCCCCCCGAACCCCCCCACCTGGCCCCCCTCACCCCTGGCCCAGCCCCCTACACTGGGCCGGCCCAGCCGGCCGGCCACTTAGCCCTCCCGCGGCTAGAAACCCTAGCCGCCCCACCTCACTCGCCCCCCACGCGCCCCCTCCCCCGATCCCCTTTTCCCTCTCCCTCGCCCGATCCAGATCGGGGCGAGGACCCCCGCCGCGCCCCACCACGCCGGCGGCCCCCGCCGCCCCACCCGCCGCCCGGACCCCCCCTCCTCATACTCTCCACCGCCCGGGGTCCCCTCCTCCCCTCCTCGCCCCACGCGCGGGCGCTCGACGCCGCGGATCCACCCCGGCCTCCCCGACGCCGGCGACCGCTCCCCCGCCCGCCTCCTCGCCGGTCACCGTCGCGCTCCACCGAGCCCGCTCCCCTAGACCCGGCGCCCCCCGCTGTGAGCTCGCCTCACTTCCCCCCCTCGCTCCCCTCTCCCCCGCCCTCCCGAACCGCCCCGTCGCCCGGAGCTCCGTCTCCGGCCCCGAACCGCCCCGGCCGCCGCCTTGGCCCTTCCCCCCTCTCTCCCCCCCGTCGACGACGCCTCCGGCCGACCCAAACGCCATCGTCGCCGGCGCCCTCGCACCCCCGACCGAACCCCCCCCCCCCCGCACGGCGCTCGGCCATTTCCCCCCCCCCCCCCGTTTACGCCACTGCCGGCCCCGCCCCGTCGCCCCGAATCGCCTCGCCGCGCCGCTTGCCGCCCGGCCACCCTCGCCGTGGCTGCGGCCCCTCCGGCCACCGTCGTGGCCTCGGCCGCCCCGACCCCCGTTGGCTTCGGGCGCGGGCGCCCGCGCCGCGTCCTTCGGGGTTGCGCCCGAAACGGGCACCGCCCCGCAAACCCCCACGCCCGCATGCCCGTTTGGCCCTCTGGGCCGATGACATGGGGGCCCCACCCCCACAGAACGGTTTAAAAATAAAAAGAAAATGAAAAATTAAATAAAACTAATTAACTAATTAATTAATTAAGTAATTGATTAATCTAATTAATTCTGATTAATTAGCACTAATCGCTAATTAACCTAATTAACTAATGTTAATTAACTCTGATTAGGTTAATTAGATATTAGTGAATGACATGCGGGACCCACCTGTCAGGGTTGACTCAGTCAACCCCTGTTGACTGCTGACGTCAGCATGACATCATGCTGACGTCATAAATACATTTTTTCGAATTAATTAATTAATTAATTAAATTCCAGAAATTAATAAAATCTTTTAAAAATCATATCTTTTAATCCGTAACTCGGATTAAAATATTTTCAACATGAAAGTTGCTCAGAACGACGTGACGAACCCGGATACGCAGCCCGTTCGTCCACCACACACCTCTAACATACCAAACACGCAACTTTCCCCCTCCGGCTCCTCTGCCCGAAAACACGAAACACCGGGAATACTTTCCCGGATGTTTTCCCCCCTTCACCGGTATCACCTACTACCGCGTTAGGGCACGCCGAACACCGCGTATTGCCTTGATATATTTTGTGGTGCTTTGTTTGCTCTGTATTCATTATTTCTTCCCCCTCTTCTCTCCGGTAGACTACGAGACCGACGCTGCTGCTGCCCAGTTCGACTACGGAGTTGACGACCCCTCTCTCTTGCCAGAGCAACCAGGCAAGCCCCCCCCTTGATCACCAGATATCGCCTATTCTTCTCTATACTGCTTGCATTAGAGTAGTGTAGCATGTTACTGCTTTCCGTTGATCCTATTCTGATGCATAGCCTGTCATTGTTGCTACACCTGTTGATACCTTACCTGCAATCCTAAATGCTTAGTATAGGATGCTAGTTTACCATCATCGGCCCTACATTCTTGTCAGTCTGCCTTGCTATACTATCGGGCCGTGATCACCTGGGAGGTGATCACGGGTATATACTATACATACATACTATACAGATGGTGACTAAAGTCGGGTCAGCTCGAAGAGTACCCGCGAGTGATTCACGGATTGGGGGCTGAAAGGACCTTTGTCCCGACGGCCCTCTGTGTGGATCTTTTGTGGCGGAGCGACAGGGCAGGTTGAGACCGCCTAGGAGAGAGGTGGGCCTGGCCCTGTTCGGCGTTCGCGGACACTTAACACGCTTAACGAGATCTTGGTATTTGATCTGAGTCTGGCTACGAGCCTATACGCACTAACCATCTACGTGGGAGTAGTTATGGGTATCCCGACGTCGTGGTATCAGCCGAAGCACTTCAGACGTCAGCGACGGAGCGGCGCGCGCCGAATTGGACTGGAACGCCACTAGGCTAGGTCTGCTTTCGGCCGCCCTCGCAACGTGCAGGTGTGCTATGGGCGATGGGCCCAGACCCCTGTGCGCTTAGGTTTAGACCGGCGTGCTGGCCTCTCTGTTTTGCCTAGGTGGGGCTGCGACGTGTTGATCTTCCGAGGCCGGGCATGACCCAGGAAAGTGTGTCCGGCCAAATGGGATCGAGCGTGTTGGGCTATGTGGTGCACCCCTGCAGGGAAGTTTAATCTATTCGAATAGCCGTGATCTTCGGTAACAGGACGACTTGGAGTTGTACCTTGACCTTATGACAACTAGAACCGGATACTTAATAAAACACACCCTTCCAAGTGCCAGATACAACCGGTGGTCGCTCTACCTCAGGGAAATGAGGAGAGGATCGCCGGGTAGGATTATGCTATGCGATGCTACTTGAAGATGTTACTTGGAGATGCTACTTGGAGGACTTCAATCTGCTCTCTTATACTTGAGGCAAGACGAAGGTGACCAGAAGCGTAGTCTTCGACAGGATTAGTTATCCCCCTCTTATTCTGGCATTCTGCAGTTCAGTCCACTGATATGGCCTCCTTACACATATACCCATGCATATGTAGTGTAGTTCCTTGCTTGCGAGTACTTTGGATGAGTACTCACGGTTGCTTTCTCCCCCCTTTTTCCCCTTCCTCTCTTCCTGGTTGTCGCAACCAGATGCTGGAGTCCAGGAGCCAGACGCCACCGTCGACGACGACCCCTACTACACCGGAGGTGCCTACTACTACGTGCTGCCCGCTGATGACGACCTGGAGTAGTTAGGAGGATCCCAGGCAGGAGGCCTGCGCCTCTTTCGATCTGTATCCCAGTTTGTGCTAGCCTTCTTAAGGCAAACTTGTTTAACTTATGTCTGTACTCAGATATTGTTGCTTCCGCTGACTCGTCTATGATCGAGCACTTGTATTCGAGCCCTCGAGGCCCCTGGCTTGTATTATGATGCTTGTATGACTTATTTTATTTGTAGAGTTGTGTTGTGATATCTTCCCGTGAGTCCCTGATCTTGATCGTACACATTTGCGTGCATGATTAGTGTACGATTGAATCGGGGGCGTCACAAGTTGGTATCAGAGCCGACTGCCTGTAGGAATCCCCCTTCCACACTCCTTGGCCGAAGTCGAGTCTAGTCACTACAAAACTTTTACTAACATGGCTGTGAGCCTTACGGGCCCACGTCGCCATTGGGTGGTACTAGGATATTTTACTCCTCGACCTTTACTCTGGGACTCTGAACTCTTTTCTACTCGGGTTAAACGAATTTACTAACTCTAACATTAGGATCCCATTACCACGTTCACCCCGAAGTTGGATAAGCCATAGTTATGTTGCAGGATAGCATTTTGAAAAGTGCCTGTGTTGTCATTTGACTCCATTGAAACATCTTTGTTTTCAGATGGAACCCGCGAGGCAGGTCGTGCGCCACACTGCGGCCATTGGTGCCTCAGGATCACCTGTTGTGCTAGCCGATATGATGACCTATCTGGGTTATCGCTGGCACCCTGAGTACACCGTCTACGAGGAGTACCAGGACTTTAACCAGGAGCAGTACCGTGCCATCGTCCACCTCTACTCTCGGGAGTATGAGTCCACTACCGTGCTGCACACCGCTCATGGTGTTGGAGTGACCATCGAGATGGCAGTCCACGATGCGGCTCATGCTGCTCTGACACGTCTTCATGGAGAGTATCAGGCATTGGACACTTCCCCTTTCAGGCACATTCCTATCACATCTGACGTTGGTGCGGAGGGATACTACACTGCCGCCTACTCCACCGTCACCCGAGAGCCTTTCCACCATCAGCGCCTGGTTCTGCATGCTGATGGGCTGGACCGAGCTAACAGAGCTCTTCGCCACGAGTTGTACACCACTCGTCAGCACCTTTACAGGGCTCTGACGCGGTTGCACCCCTTTGTCCGGTCTGGACAGCTGCCGCGTTCTGCGATCTACCCAGCCAGGACCGTGATGCCCCACGGTGTCGGATGGCCAGAGGTGGGAGGCTACGCTCCCGCACTTGGTCCTCTTCTGCCACCTGAGCGTCGGGTTCTACACCAGAGTATCCGCGGCCCCCAGGCCACTGACGTGGAGGACTATCCGTTGCCTCACTACCAGCTGTCAGGTTACAGCTACCTTCACAGTACCTCCTGGGACTGATGTAGTCTTGCTCATTAGTTTTAGATGCACTCGCGAGCCTGCGTGCCGCCTATGATGACTTAGTCTATGTACGGAACTCTATGTCCGACCCCTTTTGTAAGTTATGCCGACTATCTATGTGGTATCTGTCGTGCTCCTTCCATTATGCATGTTTCATCATGAATGACTCTTGTCTATGCAAATTCTCAATACTGAACTACCCCTGTTATATATTAGCAGGATGGTTAGACCAGCTGGTCGTGGTCGTGGTGGCAACTTCCCACCACCGCCTGAGTACATGGCTGGTATGATCCAACAACTTGAGATGAATCGCCAGTTCATGGAAAACGTGATGGCTCAGTTTCCTCGCCCCAATATGAACCAGCATCCAAACACAACAACTCTGCAGGATTTCATACGCCTGAACCCCAGCGTGTACCGCAGCTCAACCCAGCCGCTGGATGCTGATGACTGGCTCCGTGACATCACCTATGAGATGGAGTCTGCTGATGTAGCCCCTGCCAGCTATGTCACTTTTGCTTCCTTCTTCCTGAAGGGACCCGCAGCTCAATGGTGGGACAGCCACAGGCGTACTCTGCCAGTTGGAACAATCATCACCTGGCCAGACTTTCAGGCTGCCTTCCGTGCCCGCTTCATTCCTCAGGGAATCATGGACAGGAAGAAGCGTGAGTTTCGCAACCTCACCCAAGGCAACAAGACTGTTGAAGCTTATCAGCGGGAGTTTCTGGACTTATCCCGCTATGCTGAAGAAGACGTTGCAACCGATGCTCGCAGACAGGAGAAGTTCCGTGAAGGCCTTCAAGCTGACATCAAGCTCACACTTCTAGTGCATGACTTTGCCGATTTCGCCACCTTGGTGAACAAGGCCATCAATGTCGAGACTGGTCTGCAAGAACACCAGAGCACTCAAAGGCGCAACCGTGACACGGGCTCATCTTCGGGCCCGCCCTCGCAGAAGCGTAAGATATGGATCCCGAACAGCATGTACCGTCCAACTGCACCTGCCCCAAGGCAGTCTTATGCTGCACCTCGTCTGCCGGCTGCTCCAACTAGGCAGCCGAGGCTTCCAGCTCCACCACCCCAAGCTCCTGTTCCTACCCCCGAGAATGGGTTGTGCTTCAGGTGCGGACAACCAGGGCACCGTGCTAGGGAATGCAACCAGAGACAGAATCAACTGGCCCTTCCAGCAACTGGCCGTGGGAACAACCAGGCCCGCAACAACAATGCCAAGTCTTATGGCCGTGTTCATGCCAACCACATTGATCTGAATGAAGCTCGAGACCAGCCTGCTACTGTGATGGGTACACTCCTCGTAAATTCAGTACCAGCATCTGTTTTATTTGATACAGGAGCATCGCATTCATTCATGTCAGAAGATTTTGCATTCATGCATGGCATTAAAAGTGAAGACATGAACGCTTCTCTATTAGTGCACACCCCTGCGGGCCAATGTCGAACCTCCATGGTTTGCAACGACGTCCCTGTAGAAATTGAAGGACTGGAATTCCTTGTCTCTCCCATCGTACTGAAGTCCTGTAGCATTGATCTCATTCTGGGAATGGATTGGTTAAAGGCGCATACTGCTTCTATCGTTTGCGCCACCAAGACCGTCCATCTGCTACACCCTTCTGATGAAATAATTAGCTACGATGCTCATCTGGTTCGTAATGCCGAGGCCAGACTTTATGCCTTAAACGCATTGAACGCTGCACCACTTGAGGGCATTGAAAACATTCCCGTCGTGTGTGAATTCCTAGACGTCTTTCCTGAAGAACTCCCAGGGATTCCCCCTGCTAGAGCTGTCGAATTCGTCATCGACTTGAAACCAGGCACCACTCCTATAGCCAAGAGACCCTACAAGATGCCGCCGCATGAACTCCTTGAGCTTAAGGAGGAAATCGATAAATCTCTTCAAAGTGGTTTCATTCGCCCAAGTTGCTCTCCTTGGGGAGCACCTTCTCTCTTTGTCAAGAAGAAAGATGGGACAAACCGATTGGTCCAAGACTACCGTCCTATAAATCAAGCTACCATTCAGAATAAGTATCCTCTTCCTCGGATCAATGATCTGTATGATCAATTGGCTGGTTCATCAGTGTTCTCTAAACTCGACTTGAGGTTGGGTTACCACCAGATCCGTGTTCGTGAGGAAGATATCCCCAAGACCGCATTTGTGACTCGTTATGGTTCATACGAGTACACCGTCATGTCTTTCGGCTTAACCAATGCTCCAGCCACCTTCTCTCGCCTGATGAACTATATATTCATGGATTACCTCGACAAGTTCGTCGTGGTTTATCTGGATGATATTCTGGTATTTTCCAAGAACGAAGAGGAACATGCTGAACATCTTCGCCTCGTGCTGGAAAAGCTACGAGAGCATCAACTTTATGCCAAGTTCTCCAAATGTGAATTCTGGCTTCCCGAAGTAACCTATCTTGGGCATGTCATCTCTAAGGATGGTATTGCCGTCAACCCTGAACGAGTTCAGGCTATTCTCGATTGGACTCCTCCGAAGAACGTTAAGCAAGTCAGAAGTTTTCTCGGTCTCGCCAGCTACTGCCGTCGATTCGTCGAGAACTTCTCCAAGATTGCCAGGCCTCTGACTAACCTATTGCATAAGGGCGTCAAGTTCCAATGGACAGATAAATGTCAGGAGAGTTTCCAGGCACTCAAGGACAAGTTGACTTCTGCCCCAGTACTAGCTCCTCCTGATACTAAGAAGGACTTCGTCATTTACTGCGACGCTTCCCGTCAAGGACTAGGCTGTGTCCTAATGCAAGAGCGCAAAGTGGTTGCTTATGCCTCTCGTCAATTGCGCCCTCACGAAGAGAACTACCCAGTTCACGACCTCGAACTTGCTGCTGTCATTCATGCGCTAAAACAGTGGCGACATTACCTGCTCGGTAATCGCTGCGAGATCTTCACTGACCATCAAAGTCTGAAGTATCTGTTTACTCAGCCAGACCTGAACCTCCGTCAGCAGAGATGGATGGAGACTGTTGCAGACTTTGATTTGGGTATTTCCTATACACCAGGCAAGGCTAATGTAATGGCTGATGCCTTGAGCCGCAAGTCTTACTGCAACCACCTCCAGGTTCACAAAGTTCAGCCTTCACTTGTTGAAGAATTCAGAAAGCTAAACCTCCATATTGTTCCTCCGGGTGCACTCGCTCCCCCTCCCCCGGAGTTCCGCAAGATGAATCTCCGTGTTGTTTCCCAGGGTTCCCTCTATACCCTGGCTGTTGAACCCGATCTCGTGGGCACCATAAAGGCAATGCAAGGATTTGACTCTGAAGTCTACAAGATTAAGCAAGACCTCAAAGAAGGAAGTCCCTCATCCTTCACTATTGCTGATGATGGCGCCTTGTACTTCAAAGGCCGCCTAGTGGTGCCGTGTAAGGAGGAAAACCTGAATATGACCCAGGAGGTTATGAAAGAAGCTCATGATACGCCTCTAAGTATTCATCCTGGTAGTACAAAGATGTACCAAGACATCCGACAGAGATTCTGGTGGTCTAATATGAAGCAAGACCTTGCTCGTTATGTTGCTGAATGTGACGTTTGCCGTCGTATCAAAGCAGAACATCAAAGGCCTGCTGGAACTCTGCAACCTATCTCTATTCCTGAATGGAAATGGGACCATGTTGAAATGGACTTCGTCACTGGATTCCCCAAATCGCAGAAAGGCAATGATGCCATTCTTGTCGTCATTGACCGACTTTCTAAAGTTGCACATTTTCTGGCTGTCAAGGAAACGATCACTGCTAGTCAGCTGGCAAACCTCTACATGACCAGAATTGTCTCGCTTCACGGTATTCCATTGGTTATCAGTTCAGACCGTGGCAGTTTATTCACTTCAAGATTCTGGGCAAGTTTCCAAGAAGCTATGGGCACTCATCTGTCTTTCAGCACTGCTTTTCATCCTCAGTCACAAGGGCAAGTTGAACGTGTCAACCAAGTTCTCGAAGACATGCTTCGAGCTTGTGTTATTTCCTTCGGCAAGAAATGGGAGGAATCTCTTCCGTATGCTGAGTTCTCTTATAATAATAGCTATCAAGCTAGTCTGAAGATGGCCCCCTTCGAAGTGTTATATGGACGAAAGTGCCGAACCCCTCTGAACTGGTCAGAAACTGGGGAACGTCCACTCTTTGGCCCGGATATTATCCAAGATGCCGAAGATCAAGTCCGCATTATTCGCGAGAATCTCAAGACTGCTCAGTCACGCCAGAAGAGTAATTATGACCGCCATCATAAAGACATGGTCTATCAACCTGGCGAAAAGGCCTATCTTCGCGTTACACCAATGAAGGGTGCTCACCGCTTCGGGATCAAGGGCAAGCTAGCTCCTCGCTATATTGGCCCATTCACTATTCTGGAAAGGCGTGGAAAAGTGGCATATCAACTGGAGCTTCCGTCGAACCTATCTCAGGTTCACGATGTGTTCCATGTGTCACAACTCCGCCGTTGCTTCAAGGACCCAATCCGAGCTGTGGACCATGAAGTGCTCGAATTGCAACAGGACCTCTCCTATAAAGAGCATCCGGTCCGCATTCTCGACCAAGCTGAACGCCGCACACGTCAGAAGGCGATCAAGTTCCTCAAAGTCCAGTGGTCGAATCACTCTGAAGACGAAGCCACCTGGGAACGCGAGGATCGTCTACGAGATGAATATCCCGCACTCTTTCCTTCTACCTCCTAAATCTCGGGACGAGATTTCTTGTAGTGGAGGAGATTTGTAACACCCGGATGATTAAGCAACAGTGATCACCTCGGTTACTGTGGCTAACCTCACGTTGATTCGAACCCGGTCTACAAATAAATTCAAAACAAAACCAAAGATAAAAGGTTTCAAAAACTAAAACTAAAATGTTCGGGGGTTGTCTAAATTAGCAAACCTAATTATGGTGGGGTGCACAAAATTTTGTAAAATGTTTTGGCATTTTAATTAATCTAAAACAGAAAGTAAGAAAAGAGAAAAATATAAAAAAAAAGGAAAATAAAACAAAAGAGGTGGGGGGAAGGAACCCCCACTGGCCCATCTAGGCCAGCCCTTCCCCACCTGGCCCAGCCAGCCCCCCCCCGAACCCCCCCACCTGGCCCCCCTCACCCCTGGCCCAGCCCCCTACACTGGGCCGGCCCAGCCGGCCGGCCACTTAGCCCTCCCGCGGCTAGAAACCCTAGCCGCCCCACCTCACTCGCCCCCCACGCGCCCCCTCCCCCGATCCCCTTTTCCCTCTCCCTCGCCCGATCCAGATCGGGGCGAGGACCCCCGCCGCGCCCCACCACGCCGGCGGCCCCCGCCGCCCCACCCGCCGCCCGGACCCCCCCCTCCTCATACTCTCCACCGCCCGGGGTCCCCTCCTCCCCTCCTCGCCCCACGCGCGGGCGCTCGACGCCGCGGATCCACCCCGGCCTCCCCGACGTCGGCGACCGCTCCCCCGCCCGCCTCCTCGCCGGTCACCGTCGCGCTCCATCCGAGCCCGCTCCCCTAGACCCGGCGCCCCCCGCTGTGAGCTCGCCTCACTTCCCCCCCTCGCTCCCCTCTCCCCCGCCCTCCCGAACCGCCCCGTCGCCCGGAGCTCCGTCTCCGGCCCCGAACCGCCCCGGCCGCCGCCTTGGCCCTTCCCCCCTCTCTCCCCCCGTCGACGACGCCTCCGGCCGACCCAAACGCCATCGTCGCCGGCGCCCTCGCACCCCCGACCGAACCCCCCCCCCCGGCGCTCGCCATTTCCCCCCCCCCCGTTTACGCCACTGCCGGCCCCGCCCCGTCGCCCCGAATCGCCTCGCCGCGCCGCTTGCCGCCCGGCCACCCTCGCCGTGGCTGCGGCCCCTCCGGCCACCGTCGTGGCCTCGGCCGCCCCGACCCCCGTTGGCTTCGGGCGCGGGCGCCCGCGCCGCGTCCTTCGGGGTTGCGCCCGAAACGGGCACCGCCCCGCAAACCCCCACGCCCGCATGCCCGTTTGGCCCTCTGGGCCGATGACATGGGGGCCCCACCCCCACAGAACGGTTTAAAAATAAAAAGAAAATGAAAAATTAAATAAAA
Organism: Triticum aestivum; assembly: GCF_018294505.1. Taxonomy (NCBI): domain Eukaryota; kingdom Viridiplantae; phylum Streptophyta; class Magnoliopsida; order Poales; family Poaceae; genus Triticum; species Triticum aestivum. The sequence goes on from NC_057801.1 coordinate 380,720,399, forward strand.
CTAATTAACTAATTAATTAATTAAGTAATTAATTAAGTAATTGATTAATCTAATTAATTCTGATTAATTAGCACTAATCGCTAATTAACCTAATTAACTAATGTTAATTAACTCTGATTAGGTTAATTAGATATTAGTGAATGCCATGCGGGACCCACCTGTCAGGGTTGACTCAGTCAACCCCTGTTGACTGCTGACGTCAGCATGACATCATGCTGACGTCATAAATACATTTTTTCGAATTAATTAATTAATTAATTAAATTCCAGAAATTAATAAAATCTTTTAAAAATCATATCTTTTAATCCGTAACTCGGATTAAAATATTTTCAACATGAAAGTTGCTCAGAACGACGTGACGAACCCGGATACGCAGCCCGTTCGTCCACCACACACCTCTAACATACCAAACACGCAACTTTCCCCCTCCGGCTCCTCTGCCCGAAAACACGAAACACCGGGAATACTTTCCCGGATGATTCCCCCCTTAACCAGTACCACCTCATACCACGTTAGGGCACGCCTAAGCATCGCTTCTTGACATGTCATGCATCGATATGCATCTGTTTACTGGTATTCATTGTTTCTTCCCCCTCTTCTCTCCGGTAGACTACGAGACCGACGCTGCTGCTGCCCAGTTCGACTACGGAGTTGACGACCCCTCTCTCTTGCCAGAGCAACCAGGCAAGCCCCCCCCTTGATCACCAGATATCGCCTATTCTTCTCTATACTGCTTGCATTAGAGTAGTGTAGCATGTTACTGCTTTCCGTTGATCCTATTCTGATGCATAGCCTGTCATTGTTGCTACACCTGTTGATACCTTACCTGCAATCCTAAATGCTTAGTATAGGATGCTAGTTTACCATCATCGGCCCTACATTCTTGTCAGTCTGCCTTGCTATACTATCGGGCCGTGATCACCTGGGAGGTGATCACGGGTATATACTATACATACATACTATACAGATGGTGACTAAAGTCGGGTCAGCTCGAAGAGTACCCGCGAGTGATTCACGGATTGGGGGCTGAAAGGACCTTTGTCCCGACGGCCCTCTGTGTGGATCTTTTGTGGCGGAGCGACAGGGCAGGTTGAGACCGCCTAGGAGAGAGGTGGGCCTGGCCCTGTTCGGCGTTCGCGGACACTTAACACGCTTAACGAGATCTTGGTATTTGATCTGAGTCTGGCTACGAGCCTATACGCACTAACCATCTACGTGGGAGTAGTTATGGGTATCCCGACGTCGTGGTATCAGCCGAAGCACTTCAGACGTCAGCGACGGAGCGGCGCGCGCCGAATTGGACTGGAACGCCACTAGGCTAGGTCTGCTTTCGGCCGCCCTCGCAACGTGCAGGTGTGCTATGGGCGATGGGCCCAGACCCCTGTGCGCTTAGGTTTAGACCGGCGTGCTGGCCTCTCTGTTTTGCCTAGGTGGGGCTGCGACGTGTTGATCTTCCGAGGCCGGGCATGACCCAGGAAAGTGTGTCCGGCCAAATGGGATCGAGCGTGTTGGGCTATGTGGTGCACCCCTGCAGGGAAGTTTAATCTATTCGAATAGCCGTGATCTTCGGTAACAGGACGACTTGGAGTTGTACCTTGACCTTATGACAACTAGAACCGGATACTTAATAAAACACACCCTTCCAAGTGCCAGATACAACCGGTGGTCGCTCTACCTCAGGGAAATGAGGAGAGGATCGCCGGGTAGGATTATGCTATGCGATGCTACTTGAAGATGTTACTTGGAGATGCTACTTGGAGGACTTCAATCTGCTCTCTTATACTTGAGGCAAGACGAAGGTGACCAGAAGCGTAGTCTTCGACAGGATTAGTTATCCCCCTCTTATTCTGGCATTCTGCAGTTCAGTCCACTGATATGGCCTCCTTACACATATACCCATGCATATGTAGTGTAGTTCCTTGCTTGCGAGTACTTTGGATGAGTACTCACGGTTGCTTTCTCCCCCCTTTTTCCCCTTCCTCTCTTCCTGGTTGTCGCAACCAGATGCTGGAGTCCAGGAGCCAGACGCCACCGTCGACGACGACCCCTACTACACCGGAGGTGCCTACTACTACGTGCTGCCCGCTGATGACGACCTGGAGTAGTTAGGAGGATCCCATGCAGGAGGCCTGCGCCTCTTTCGATCTGTATCCCAGTTTGTGCTAGCCTTCTTAAGGCAAACTTGTTTAACTTATGTCTGTACTCAGATATTGTTGCTTCCGCTGACTCGTCTATGATCGAGCACTTGTATTCGAGCCCTCGAGGCCCCTGGCTTGTATTATGATGCTTGTATGACTTATTTTATTTGTAGAGTTGTGTTGTGATATCTTCCCGTGAGTCCCTGATCTTGATCGTACACATTTGCGTGCATGATTAGTGTACGATTGAATCGGGGGCGTCACATGACTCCAGTCATCATTAAGGACCCGAATCGATGTGCTTTTTGTGCTAATATCTGGATCAATTGCTAGCACACACACAATCCACGATGAAATGCCAAGGCTTTAATACATTGTATACCTTCTTAGCTCAAGGCTAGCTTACAATAAAATGTAGTGGTAAACGTCAATATCTTAATGACATCCATACATTCACAAACAAGGTTTAGTATGGACATAATTGTAACCCTACGTTGCATCACTCACTCGTCATTCGAAAACCTGCAACATGATACTTTGCAGCCATAAGGGTCAATACATTGAATCTATTGACAAGTGTCATGAGAATAAATATAACAGACCTAGTTCATGCATCTGGGGTAAGTGTAGGCTATGTTGGTTTTGGAGAAAGCAATACAGTTTAGTTAAGAAAATTATAGTGATGAGATCATAGGACGAAGGATGTTTTTCCTACTACATTTCCCAACGCCTGTTGTAGTAGCACTCTTTCACCGAATGGTAGGCCAGCAGGTTCTCCCTATGGGGCACATGCGACCTCGATGTTGCTCTCCTTTGGCCGCACCCTCCGCCAGAGTATGATGCGTCGGGGGAGGACGACATCGTCAATTGCTCCCAACACCCGCCTCTCCTCCAATAGTTGCCGCTAACTCTGCATGCCCATCTCCTCCACTAATTGTAGCCACCCGCGAAGCCTAGTTTTATTCCCCACCTCAAGCCCTAGTTTCACCCCCCCCCCCCCCCCCCACCCACTGCAACTTAACTGAATAGTGAGTGGAACCCGCTATCGGTCTAACATGGCGTCTGATTTCCACCTAATTTGTGGCATATGAGCTATCTCGGCACATAAACAAGCATTTAGCATAAATCAACCTGGATAAACCGGGATTGCCTAAACATGCTAGCAGTTTCATGGATTTCGAGGTTAGGGTTCGATTCAGACATCGAATATGAATCTAGGTTTTATTTATGAAACTTTTCACTTTGTGTTTAGATTGTCAATTTGGCGAGTTTCCTCCTCGTTGGTTGAAACCAGGCACAAGAATTGTTTGCGTTAGGTTATAATATGTTGAAATTTAACCATACAAGCTCTGGCTTTCCCACATTGCGTTTACATTTCCTTTCCTGAACCAAACACCTTTCTTAGATTTCATTGAAATTTCGTGGGTGTTACAAAACTATCATGGCAAAGCAAACAAGGATATTCTAGTGGCGTCACTAATATTTGGTTTGGTGTGAGACGAGGTTCAAACAGACCAAGTAAGGAGGAAATAACGACTACATCTGGAAAAACGAAACACTGAAAACATCAGATAGGCGTTTTAACTACAAGCGTGCACCAGCAGGCCTGCACGAACCGCCACGGTTGTCGAGGACGCCGGCGAAGGAGTTGCTCCGCGTCACGGCACCGACCGGGGATGCCTCGGCCTGTAGCCCAACGCGTCGTCGCCGCCGCCGCCATCCCCGCCCCCGCTTGGGACGCGGCACCTCTCCCCGAGAAGGATCGTCTTCGTCCACAGCGTGGTGTCGTCCAGCTGGGCCTCCGCGTCGTCGTTGTCTCCTCCCCACCGCCTCGACCGTATCTTCTCCAGCCGCTCAGCGAACCGGATGTGCTTCACCGAAAGGCTCCGCCGCGGTGGCATCGGGTCCGGCACCAGGAACACCGGCGCGATCGGCCCGTGCGTCCCAACGTCAATGACCGTGACCGGGCCGGCAACGGCGCTGGCATCGATCTGCATGACGTTGTCCCCCACGCGCGCCGGCTCGTGCAGATCGCCTACGTTAACGCAGCAGCTCTTGGACGTGTCGCTTGGCGTCGGGGATACCCTCGCAGCCGGCGTGGCGCCGGCTGCCGCGCCAATATCGCCGTTGCACTCGCTGGTCCTGGCGGCAGCGGTGGAGCTGCGAGCCGGCCCGGGGCGTGAAGAGCCGCGGCGGAGCGAGGAGGAGGACTTGCGGGAGTGGATGGTGCAGAGCGCGAGGCAGACGGCGACGGCGGCCGTGATCCACGCAGCGTGGAGGAGCGTGGCGGAAGGGATCATCGTCGTTGTCGTTTGGCCCGTTGTAGCTGCTAGTACGCCCGTTGCGCGTGCATGTAGATGGCGCCTCGACTCTTCTGCGGTGAAACTGAAGAATGCGAGGAGGTGTGCGTGCGGAAGGGAGGGACTCAGTTATGTGGGGTGCGTACGATGCGTGCGTGCGTGCATTGGATGGGGTGGGTGGGAGGTGTACCATTTTTTGTTTGATCCGGAAAAGGTGGCGAGTGGGGTGCATGGTGGATACGACGCCTAGAGGGCTTTGTCCGATTCATGATCAGCGTGTTTCTTAATCATTTTTTACGGGAGTTTCTTAATCATTTTTGGAACTCCACACAAGAGACAAATCGGTCATTATTTTTTCTTTTTCAGATTCAGAAAAGAAAAACAAAGAGAAATGGCGCAACTCGCGTTCGATCAACCCTTTCCATTACGGTCGTACCACACGTTAATGGTGACCCGTCCTTCATGAATGACGAATCTGGCCAATATTGGCGGAGGGAAGAATGTCCGTTACCCAAACCCATGAACTCCCAGATTCGTCAATATTGGACCGGTGGTAGGCCATGGCTGGATTCCAATTTCAAACCAGGAAGTGGCCAATGCTAACTTGGCGGAGTGCGAGCGTATCCAGAGCGCTTTATCATCGCAGGCAGGCCCGACGACAGCTTTGGCGGTTCCCAAAGTGGATGGATGGGAGGCGGACCAATGCAGTGCTAGGGGAGGGGAGATCGACTCTCCAATGATTGGGCCGGGGATCGAGACACGAGACCAGATCCCTCCATCCGAACAGGAGTTGCAGATGGGCAATGCCGTGGGATTCGTGCAGTGCCAGCCCTTGGGACCGTGCGGTCCAATCCAATTGGAGGCCCAGTTGCCGCGTGCACGAGACGTACTGCAGCCGGCTCCCACTTCAGATGAGGACAAGGTGCTGCAGAGGGACCCACCTGCTGATCCCTCGGTGTTGGCGGGATGTGCGGATGGGGATCATGCCTCCCCCCGTTGGTACCTGGCCCACCTGCATGCACTGGTGTGCATGCATGCATGGAGGAGCGGGACGTGGGTGTCACATCATCGTTGCATGTGGATGATATCCCACATGAAAATGGAGGAAGCGTGCATGCTGAAACAAATGGTAAGTGACTACGATGGCTCAATAGTGTGAAGTGCAGTTGGGGATGGATACAGTAGCGCACCAGGGGATGTCGCAGCAGGAGGAGGCGGCGTATGGCCGGATGAAGTCATTTTGCGCCAACGTTATACAGAGGTTAGCCCTCCTATTCTGAATGAAGTCCAGGCCTCTTTCCTTCGCTCGGATGCTGAACCATTCACCCACCCCCCACCCCCCCGACCTACGACCAGAGCAGCTAAGAGGGCTGGGATGACTGCACCATCCAAGGCGACGCCGGTGGAGAATGTTCTGCTGCGAGCTCTAGGCTTGGTCCCTGAGGATCTAGAGCCAGATGAAGCTGTTGTGGATGAGCTCAAGGAGTTATTTGACTCACCACTTCGCAAGCAACATGTGAGGGTGATCGCTGCGATCTTTGGCGAGATGCTGCCACCGAGGGCTGAACTTGAGGGAGGCAACGCGATGGTAATCATTGCGTAATCTTTGTGCAGTATGGTGCCGGAGTCTTTACATGCGATTCATGGATCCAAGCACATCGATTACATGCTGGAACGTGAGAGGTTTGAACAATCCGGCGTCCTCGATCAAATGTAATATGGTGTGTCTCCAGGAGACGAAATTAGATGTTGTAGACATTTTTACTATCATGCAATGTATCGGACCATCCTATGATGGCTTTGCTTACCTCCCGGCGATTGATACTCGGGGAGATGTGGTCTTGGCGTGGGACTCGACCGTGGTGCAGGTGGATCATGTTGTCTTGGACAAACATGCTCTCACCGGGCTGGTTCATAACCTAGACGGGAGCCAGTGGTGGATCACTGTGGTGTGTATGGTCCACAAGGAGATGAGCAGAAACTGGAGTTCTTGCAGGAGCTACGTTTACGGAGGGTGACTTGCCCCGGGCCTTGGATGCTGTTGGGTGACTTCAACTTGATACTTCGGGCATCTGAGAAAAATAACACAAACATTAACCAACGCACACTAAACTACTTCAGGACGTTCATGGATGATCTTGAATTAAAGGAATTGTATATGCACGGGAGACATTTCACGTGGACAAGTGAGAGGGATTGTCCTACCCTCACCAAAATTGATCATGTCCTTGTTTTGGTGTACTGGGATCTAGCAAACCTGGACTGCTTTCTGCAGGCGCTGGGAACGAATGTGTCGGATCATGCCCCTTTACACTTGAGTATGAATGCCATGTGCAACCCAAAGTGGAGGTTCAGGTTCGAGATATATTGGACTAAGTTGGAGGGGTTCGAAGATGCCGTCAGGGCAGCCTGGGTGTGTGATGATGCCATTGTGGATCCTTTCAAAAGACTTGATGCTCTATTCCATAATGCGGCAAAGGAGCTGCAATCTTGGGGGCACCGGAAGACTGGAAACATCAAAATCAGGCTTGCGGTGTCAAACTGGGTGATCCCGAGGCTGGAACAAGCGCAAGAGTGTCGAACCCTAACTCATGAAGAGCTATGGTTAAGGAGGACTTTGAAGCTAGCCGTGCTAGGGCTAGCGTCTCTTGAGGGGACCATTGCTAGGCAACGCTCGAGGATTAGATGGCTGGGCGCTGGTGATGCCAACACTCGACTTTTCCAGGTAGTGGCCAATGGTAGGCGCACAAAGAACTACATTGCACATGTCAAGAGGGGAGATGATATAATCACTGAGCAGCACCAAAAAGAGGAGGTTTTCACCGCTGAGTTCAGAAACCGACTAGGAAAGTATTAGGCCCGGGATTGTACCCTGGACCTTGATTACCTTGAGATGGAAACGGTGGATTTACAAGATCTGGATGCCATATTTACGGAGGAGGAGATATGGAACATCATTAAAGACTTGCCGGCCGATCGAGCTCCGGGTCCGAATGGCTTTATAGGCATCTTCTTTTAGAAGGCATGGCCAATAATCAAGAACGATATTATGGCAGCAATATTGAAGTTGTACGTCGGAGATGGCCGTGGTTTTGGTAAGCTGAACAAGGCGCTGATCACCCTGATCCTGAAGTGGGCGGATGCCGATTCTGTGGGCGACTATGGTCCTATTAGCCTGACGCATAGCTTTGCAAAGCTATTCGCCAAGGCACTGGCTCATAGGGCAAGGAGACGGATGAGAGAGATTGTACAAGCAAACCAATCTGCGTTCATTGGAGGAAGATGCCTGCATGACAATTTTCTCTTTGTGAGACAGCTTGCCAGGAAATTACATGCCTGAAAGACGCCTGGGGTGTTTCTGAAGCTTGATATCACGAGAGCGTTTGATTCATTATCATCGCCGTTCCTGTTGCAAGTGATGAGGAAGAAAGGTTTTGGGGAAGCTTGGATAAGGTGGGTGGCTATCCTGCTGTAAATGGCTAGCACGAAGGTCGTGGTAAATGGATGTCCTGGACAGAGCTTTGTGCACGCATGCGGACTATGCCAAGGGGATCCCGTATCGCCACTTTTGTTCGTCATTGCTATGGAAGCCTTAACTATGCTGTTCAGGAAGGGAGCCGAGGAAGGAGTGGTTAGCAATTTCAATGGGATCTCATGTACCCAGCGTTTGTCTATTTACGCGGACGATGTTACATTGTTCATTAGACCGACGGAGATGGATTTGACTTTTGTCAAATTGGCACTGGAGAACTTTGGTGAAGCATCGGTGTTGGATGTTAACTACAATAAATCCATGGCGATCCTGATTAGAGGCATGGAGGAGGACCAGCAAAGAGTTGCCTATCACCTGCAGTGTGGCATGGGGCAGTTTCCATGCAAGTATCTGGGCATTCCTCTAGCGATACATCAACTCACAAGAGCAGACTGGCAACCACTCGTGGATCAAGCTAGGAAAATTATCCCGGCTTGGCAGAGTGGTCTCAATCAAAGGCCCGGACACCTTGTTCTCATCAAATCTGTGGTGGTGGCAAGACCAATCCACCAGCTCATGGTTCTCAATGCTCCTAACTGGGTGTTCGACGAAATTAACACATGGATGAGGTCGTTTTTTGGGGCCAGGAAGGATAAGGTGAATGGCGGGAAATGCCTAGTGGCATGGAACACTATCTGTCACCCAACAAGGTGTGGCGGCCTCGGAGTTAAAAATTTGAAGTTGCAGGCCCTTGCCCTTAGGGTAAGATGGGAGTGGCTGAGGAGGATGGACCTGACCAGACCTTGGCAAGGAATCCCGTTCTTGGTTGACGAGGAGGCGGGTCAAGTGTTTAATCACCTGGTGCAAATCACAGTGGGAGTTGCGATCGATTTCTCTTCTGGAAGGATAGATGGATGAATGGGCTGGTTGTGGCAGACATTGCACCGGCCATCTTACCCTTAGTTCCCACTAGAGTTCAGAACCAGCAAACAGTGAGCCAAGCTATTATGGACAACAGGTGGGAGATGGACATCAATGGAGAGCCACCTTTCATGGCCCTCATGCAGCTCATGCACCTCAGAGTGGCTATGATGGATGCTCACTGTGACCCCCAGGTCCCGGATATGTTTGCATGGACATGGGATACTTCGGGACAATACACTGCTCACTCGGTATATCGGACTCTATGCCTCAGCCTAGCAACTTCCCCTACCTACGAGTGCATATGGAGGAGTGGAGCGATACTCAAATGCAAAAACTTTGCTTGGTTAGCGGTGCAGTATAGGCTTTGTACTTCGGATCGGCGAGCTAGGCATGGCCTGCAGGACTCTACGGCAGTTTGCTACACATGCCTACAAGATGAAGACACGGTAGACCATATCGTGCTGCATTGCCCTTACGCAAAGGAAGTTTGGTATCTATGCTTCACGACAATCCGTATCACTGTTCGACAGCCAGACACAGGCAATTCGTTCGAGGCATGGTGACTTCAGGTTCGTAGTGCCATCTCGACGAGGGATAGAAGAGGCTTTGACACCATTGTCATTTTTGTCGCTTGGTCTTTATGTAAGCAAGGGAATGCAAGGGTGTTTGGGAGGGTGGAGCAACAGAGGAGGCCGCAGCAGTTGGTGCACCCAATCATGGATGATCTTAAAGTATGGGATGAAGCTGGAGTTGGGAGATTACATTGTTTCGTGATTAGTTAGCCTATGTTGCTTAGCTGTTGAGTGGGTCTTTCTAGCTTGATGTTCGCATCTATGCCTAGCTTCTTGTAATTATGTTTGCTCCCTTCTATAAAAATATGGTGTGCCATTGGCGTACTCTCGGAAAAAAAGAAAAAATCACCCCAGTAGAAAATCATTTTGACAACGGTCCTTAGAAAAAAAGTCCTATACGATCCGGTTGTATGCGTCCGGTGAGTAAACCCACTCCATCCAACGGCACGTGCCAGCATGGATCGCAAAGGAACCGGGTTTCTTCTCTGCATATCTTTGCGAAATCCTGATTTCTAGCGAGTTTGTTTCTTTTATTTTGCGATAAAACTTCCAATCTATCCAACTTCAATCATGGCAATACAACAAACACCGGAAATAATAAAAATTACATCCAAATCCGTAGACCACCTAGCGATGACTACAAGCACTGAAGCGAGCCGAAGGCGTGCCGCCGTCATCACCCCTCCCTCGCCGGAGCCGGGCAAAACTTGTTGTAGTTCACTGTCGGAAAGTTGGCGTGCTAAGGTCCCATAGGACCAGCACAGCAGAACATCAACCACCACTGATGAAATGTAGCATAGACCAAAAAGATCAAACCTGAAGAAAAACACAAACATAGACAAACTACGACAAAATCCGAGCAAATCCACCAAGGATAGATCCGCCGAAGATACACCTCCACACCCCACCAATGACACTAGACACACTACCGGAACGGGGACTAGGCGGGGAGAACCTTATTCCATCTTCAGGGAGCCGTCGTCGTCTCGTCTTCCTGAGCAGAACACAAACCCTAACAAAAGTTCAAGAAACATCTAGAAACAGAGCCCTCCCGCCGGCAAGGGCCGGGAGCCACCGCGTCGCCATGGCCCTAAGGCCACCGGAGATGAGGCGGACCGAGGGCGGTGTCGGCGCGAGGCAAAGGAGCCCTAAGATTTTCTTGAGCGAATTTGTTTCTAACGATGGCGACATTGCGACAAGATGGCGACGACACAACAAGCCGCCGATAGCCAACCAACGAGCAGAGTATCTACGATGCTGGTGGATTGAGCGAAATCCCCAATTCGTCTTGCCAGACTAGTTGGATTTCCTTGTAATTCTTTGGTTCCGAGAGAAGAGAGAGGTCTCAGAGGACTGGCTGCGAGCAGTGGAGTTCTTCCGGTGTCGAGGACCATGGCAGCAACCAGGGTAATCACCATGGCAGCAGTATGGTCGCGACCGACGGGGTGCAACATCAACGCATGTTAGTTTCGAGAGAAGAATGTGTCAGCGATAAGGAGGAAGAAGCTGTCAGCAACAAGGGAAAAATAGAGCGCGAAGCGCCAAGTGTTTCATATCAAAGGCCCACTCGCATGCCGTGAATAGGACTTTGGGCCTTGTAAATCTATAAGTACCTACCGATAGCGTGTGTGAGGATAGGATTTGGCAAACCGATAGTAGGAATGGCTCGCGTGTGAGTTCATCCTTCTCCTCTCAATTCCCCTTTCTAGAACCAGGGTTGTAGATCAAATTCGTAAATACCATGGTGAAATAGAGGAAGACCTCACAATCTGGCATCAGAGCAAGGAGATCCGCCGGCCCTGCTGACCTACCACTGTCACACCAGACTCACCGACAAGCTGCGCGCCGCGGCCGTGGGCAGAATTTCGCTTGAGACGAAGGCCATTTACAATCTCCTCCAACCCGACTTCGACCAGGCCAACCACGACCACGTCGGCTCCACAACGCTAGCCATCGGCCAGCTCGACGCCAAGCTCGTCCTTCCCTCGGGCCACATCGACAAGGTTAAGTTCTCAATAGAGTCGACATCGATGAATTACAGCAGGGGCTTTGATCGTTTCACACCACCGCCTCACGAAACCGCCAAGGGCGCGACGGCCACTCCGTCACGTGAGCCAAACACCGGCTCGTCAAGCCCCGATGGGCACCGCCTCGATAGTGAGAGCCGGGGGAAGGGGATGATGACCCACAAGTATAGGGGATCAATCGTAGTCCTTCGATTAGTAAGAGTGTAGAACCCAACGAGGAGCAGAAGGAAATGATAAGTAGTTTTCAGCAAGATATTCTCTGCAAGTGCTGAAAGTAACGGTGATAGATAATTTTATAGCAAGATAATTTAGAACAAGTAACAAATAGCGATAGTAACAAAGGTGCAACAAGGTGTCTCAATCCTTTTTATATTGAAGGACAAGCCAAAAACTTTTCTTATATAAAGTAAAATGATCTCGAGGTCACATGGGAACTTTCGCCTAGTTATATTCATCATGTTTAGTTGATTCGCATTTTCTACTTTAATAATTTGATACGTGGGTGGACCGGTGCTTGGGTGTTGCTCTTACTTGAACAAGCAACCCACTTACGATTACCCCTCTCGCAAACATCCGCAATGATTAAAGAAGAGAATTAAGATAAATCTAACCATACCATGAAACATCTGGATCCAAATCAGCCCGTTATGGAATAACACATAAACTAGGGGTTAAGCTTCTATCACTCTAGAAACCCATCATCTACTTATTACTCCACAAAGCCTTCCCATAGGCCCAAGTATGGTGAAGTGTCATGTAGTCGACGTTCACATGACACCACTAAAGAAAGTAACAACATACATATTATCAAAATATCAAATGGATACCAACTACACATGATTATTTATAACAAGACTTCTCCCATATCCTCAAGAATGAAAGTAACCACTCACTGTTAGAATAAAATCTGAGGCCACCGTCGATCATTCAAGGACTAAAAAATCCCACGAGCATGACACCGAGATTTGTTAACGAGGTTTGATATTTGCTTGAACTATGTCGGTATTTCCCCAAAGAGGAAGGGATAATGCAACACATCAACGGTAGGTACTCCCTCAGTGATGAGACCAAGGTTGTCAAACTAGTAGGAGAACCACGCAACACCACGTAAACAGCTCCTGCACACAAATGAAAGGATCGAGAAGAGGTGTATAGAGGGGGGGGGGATTAGACCCTCAACAAGTAAAGATAGCAGTTTTTAAGTTTTTCAAATTGAGGTTGGAAATTAGCACAATTTGAAACATTCACAATACAAGTCAAGCAAGCATGCAAAGAGTATATGAGCAGCGGAAAGGAAAGCATGTAACTTGCAAGAAAGTAAAGGGATGGGATTGGAGTGTGCAAACGCAATTGGAGACACGGAGATTTTTGGCGTGGTTCCGATAGGTGGTGCTATCGTACATCCACATTGGTGGAGACTTCAACCCACAAAGAATAACGATTGCGCGAGTCCCCGGAGGGCTCCACCCACGAAGGGTCCACGAAGAAGCAACCTTGTCTATCCCACCATGGCCATCGCCCACGAAGGACTTGCCTCACTTGGGTGGATCTTCATGAAGTAGGCGATCTCCTTGCCCTTACAAACTCCTTGGTTCAACTCCACAATCTTGACGGAGGCTCCCAAGTGGCACCTAACCAATCTAGGAGACACTACTCCTCCAAAAGGTAATAGATGGTGTGTTGATGATGAACTCCTTGCTCTTGTGCTTCAAATGATAGTCTCCCCAACACTCAACTCTCCATCACAGATTTGGCTATCGTGGAAAGATGATTTGAGTAGAAAGCAACTTGGGGAAGGCTAGAGATCAAGATTCTTGTGGTTGGATTGGCATGTCTTGGTCTCAACACATGAGTAGGTGGTTCTCTCTCAGAAAATGAATGCTAGAAGTGTAGGCTCGTTCTAATGGCTCTCCTCACAAATGAAGAATGGGTGGAGGGGTATGTAGCCTCCACGCAAAATCTAGTTGTTACACACAGATTCCCAAACTCGGTGAGACCGAATGGTGAAACTCGGCCAGACCGATTTGGTTCAAAATGTGAACGTTAGAGTTTTTGGTGGGACCGACAAGGTCAACTCGGTGGGACCGATGTGCTAGGGTTAGGGTAAAACCTCAACTCGGTTTGACCAATTACACAAACTCGGTGATACCGATTTTGGTAATAAGCAAACAAAGAGTTGGTTAAGCAAACTCGATGGGACCGATCACATATTCCGGTGGGACCGAAATTATTGCAACGGGCAATAGAGAGTTTGCAAGCCCATCTCGGTGAGACCAAACTGACTAGGGTTTGTGGAAGTGGCTATGTCAAATGAACTCGGTGGCGCCGGATAGAACAAACTGGTGAGGCCGATTTTGACTTTTAGGTTTAGGACATATGTGGAAAAGATAAAGTGGTTGAGGGTTTTTGGAGCATATCACTAAGCACTTTGAGCAAGCAAGCCATTAAGCAACACCTTGTCCCCTTTTAATAGTATTGGCTTTCCTATGGACTCAATGTGATCTTGGACCACTAAAATGAAAATGTAGAGTCTTGAGCTTTTGCCAATGGTTGCCCTTAGCATCTTGAAGGGGTTCCACATCCTCTTGTCCATGCCAATCCAATGTTGAACTTATCTGAAATATACTAGATGAAAATATTAGACCAATAAGAGATATGTTGTCATTAATTACCAAAATCACCATGGAGCACTTGTTCTTTCAAACTCCTCCTTTTTGGTAATTGATGACAACATACATAAAAGCTTTAGATAAGGATATAAGGAAATATCAAGTAAAGCTTTGGAAAGACATGCAACATGCATTAGCTCCCCCTACATGTATGCAATCATGTGATTATGGAATATGAAAGCATGAGAATGCATACACATGACAGATAAAGCAATGAGTTACATGTATCTTGGCTATATGCATCAGAACAAATGGTGTGCATACTAGAAATATACCTTCATGTTCATGAGTCTCTCTTGCAAACAATATATACCACAGCAAGAGATCTTCATGCACATGAGTGTGATGCATATACTTACCTTGCGGTCTTGAACTAGCTTTGTAAGAGATGAAATTGAGTAAACAAGGTTAGATAACACAAGAACATCTACTAGACAGAGCAAGAATGAGAGACAACAAGAATGCCAAGACTGGGATGACATGTAGGGAGTAAGTACTAGCGTACTAGGTACTCTGTTTGAATATAGACATGTCCCCAAGAATAAAGATATGCAATGAATTCAAAAGATTTTATTCCCTTAGGTGCCTTTCTCCCCCTGAATCTAACATTGGATAATGGGAGAAGATAAGGTAATAGAAAATTATAGCAAAATAATCATAACACATACTATCATGTCTTTCCCCTCTTGAAGACATGAGACAACTTTCCTCTTAAGAATAAGAAGCATCAGGAGAAGCTTTAGGTGTGCATTCTCTCTTATGTGATTGCTATGTCTTGATCTTGCATTGGTTTTCCTTGAAGATGAAAGGGTGATGCGGCAATAATAGCGTAAGTATTTCCCTCAGTTTTTGAGAACCAAGGTATCAATCCAATAGGAGGCTCCTCAGAAGTCCCACACATCTACACAAACAAACAAGAACTCGCAACCAACACAATAAAGGGGTTGTCAATCCCTTCACGGCCACTTGCGAAAGTGAGATCTGATAGAGATAGTATGATAAGATAAATATATTTTTAATATTTTATAATATAGATTGGAAAGTAAAGATTGCAAATAAAAGATAGACCCGGGGGCCATAGGTTTCACTAGTGGCTTAGCATAAGTATTACGGTGGGTGAACACATTACTGTCGAGCAATTGATAGAAAAGCGAATAATTATGAGATTAGCTAGGCATGATCATGTATATAGGCATCACGTCCATGACAAGTAGACCAACTCCTACCTACATCTACTATTATTACTCCACACATCGACCGCTATCCAGCATGCATCTAGAGTATTAAGTTCATAAAGAAGAGAGTAACGCACTAAGAAAGATGACATGATGTAGAGGGATAAACTCATGCAATATGATATAAACCCCATCTTTTTATCCTCGATGGCAACAATACAATACGTGCCTTGCTTCCCCAGTTGTCACTCGAAAAGGACACCGCAAGATTGAACCCAAAGCTAAGCACTTCTTCCATTGCAAGAAAGATCAATCTAGGAGGCCAAACCAAACTGATAATTCGAAGAGACTTGCAAAGATAACTTAATCGCACATAAAAGAATTCAGAGGAGATTCAAATATTTCTCATAGATAAACTTGGTAATAAACCCGCAATTCATCAGATCTCGACAAATACACCGCAAAAAGAGTTACATCGAATAGATCTCCAAGAAGATCAAGGAGAACATGGTATTGAGATCTAAAGAGAGAGAAGAAGCCATCTAGCTAATAACTATGGACCTGAAGGTCTGTGGTAAACTACTCACAACTCATCGGAGAGGCCTTGGAGATGATGTAGAGGCCCTCGGTGATCGATTCCCCCTCCGGCGGAGCGCCGGCGAAGGCTCCAAGATGGGATCTCGCGGATACAGAAGGTTGGGGCGGTGGAATTAGGTTTTCGTGGGCTCCTCTGATGTTTTCGGGGTACATGGGTATATATAGGAGGAAGAAGTAGGTCGGTGGGGGGGGGGGCGCCCTCCACCCTCGTGGCCGCCTTGGTTGTTGCTTGACTTCCACTGCAAGTCCTCTGGATCACGTTTGTTCCAAAAATCACGCTCCCGAAGGTTTCATTCCGTTTGGACTCCATTTGATATTCCTTGTCTTCGAAACACTAAAATAGGCAAAAAAATAGCAATAAGGGCTGGGCCTCCGTTTAGTAGGTTAGTCCCTAAAATGATATGAAAGTGTAAAGTAAAGCCCATAAACATCCAAAACGGGTAATATAATAGCATGGAACAATAAAAAATTATAGATACGTTGGAGACGTATCAAGCATCCCCAAGCTTAATTCCTGCTCGTCCTCGAGTATGTAAATGATAAAAACAGAATTTTTGATGTGGAATGCTACCTAGCATAATTCTCAATGTAATTTTCTTTATTGTGGCATGAATGTTCAGATCCAAATGATTCAAAATAAAAGTTCATATTGACATAAGAAATAATAATACTTCAAGCATACTAAATCAAGCAATCATGTCTTCTCAAAATAACATGGCTAAAGAAAGTTATCCCTACAAAATCATATAGTCCGGCTATTGCTCTATCTTCATCACACAAAGTATTTAATCATGCACAACCCCAATGACAAGCCAAGCAATTGTTTCATACTTTAGTAATCTCAAACTTTTTCAACTTTCACGCAATACATGAGCGTGAGCCATGGACATAGCACTATAAGTGGAATAGAATGGTGGTTGTGGAGAAGACAAAAAAGGAGGAAGATAGTCTCACATCAACTAGGCGCATCAACGGGCTAGGGAGATCCCCATTAATAGATACCAATGTGAGTGAGTAGGGATTGCCATGCAACGGATACACTAGAACTATAAATGTATGAAAGCTCAACAAAAAGAAACTAAGTGGGTGTGCATCCAAGTCGCTTGCTCACGAAGACCTAGGGTATTTTGAGGAAGCCCATCATTGGAATATACAAGCCAAGTTCTATAATGAAAATTCCCACTAGTATATGAAAGTGACAACATAGGAGACTCTCTATCATGAAGATCATGGTGCTACTTTGAAGCAAAAGTGTGGTAAAAAGGATAGTAGCATTGTCCCTTCTCTCTTTTTCTCTCATTTTTTTTTGTTTGGCCTTTCTCTTTTTTATTTGGCCTTTCTCTCCTTTTCTTTTGTAAAGTCCGAAGTCTCATCCCAACTTGTGGGGGAATCATAGTCTCCATTATCATTTCCTCACTGGGACAATGCTCTAATAATGAAGATCATCACACTTTTATTTACTTACAACTTGTAACAACCAAACCTTGAAGGATTTGAGTCTCTGTGCTTACCGTGCTAGTCCCTGGATCGAACTCGCTAGCACACACAGTATAGATGAATACCAGAATAGCAAGTGCATCATTTATTACAACGTATGATCCAGAATGTATAAAATAAAACAATCTGCATAGCACTTGGCTAGCTTTATTCAATCAAACAACGGAAAGTAGCCGAAAATAATGATGAGTCCCATCATAGCCCATTGGCGATGCTGAGTGCAGACTCGCGACCCTAACGGTACCTTACTCTTCGTCTGAATATCCTACAACATGAGACGTTGCAGCCATATAGGTCAATACTTTGAATGTATTGGCAAGTTACACAGGAGTAATAATATAGCAGACCTACATGTATATGCATAGTACAACAAAGGAAGGCTTGAGGGTTTATTTTTACATAAAGCTGATTTTATCCTAATAACTACCTAATAGTCAAATTTTTTATTTAGTTATTTTATTACTACAACAAAATACACAAGGTTGAGTTGGCAAAATCAACTCCAACCTACCCTTTATTAAGTTGCCCACAAATATTATTAAGTGTCACATCTGTCAAGATCATCCAACAACTGTAATGGCATAGTGGCTCAAATTTGCCCATAACCGGGGGAACGGCTAATCATGATTAGTTTTAATACTCTGCAGAGTTTAGTATGCTTTACCCACTGGACCCAATCCGAAGATTGAGATGAAGTCTTTCAGAAGAGGTTCCCTTAACCACCTGACGGCCACATCCCACCTACATAAGCTACATCTGTTGACACTGTCTGGGCAAGGGTTCCAACAACTGATCAACTAAGCCAGAGCCCATATAGCCAGTGGCCGCACATGGAAGCTACTAGGCACTAAGTCTGTCTGATCTTTTTGAACCTGGGCGGCATTCCACTTAGGGTGCACTCTCATGAGCGCATGGCCATAGAAAAGGTGCAAGACCCCATGATGCCTTGCCTCAACACCAAGCAATACCACTTCCGCCCAGAGGTGAGTTAAATCCTGAGTTACTACTCAATTCTTATATATATAATCCTCACATACACTCAATGAATACACTAACCACCCCCGTCTACAAAGCATAGCAAACTACAACTACCACGATTTGCAAAAGACAGGAAGATAGCTCAACAGCATAGCAAAATAATATAGTAATCCTATACACGCATATATTCATAGTGTGATATAACTACATGCATAGAAAACAATAGGTAAAGGATGATCAACATGTAACTTGCCTTGGTTCTGGTTCAGAAAGTCACACTCCTGACAATAGTTCGTGTCGCACTCCGGACAATCTACACGTTTCACACAATTCAACAAATCAATCATCGGAACACAAATAGAACCAAAATAAAACCAACAGCAAGAAAACCATTTCAAAACCCAACGACAGAAGCTTAACAGCACCTAAATTGCACTACGATCATGACGCAAAAAGAAACACTCGATTCCGACAAACGGTCTGAGAGTTATGGCCTCCGGAAGGTTTATTTCAAATTCAAACGAATTCAAATTTGAAAAGTGCAAACATGCACAAAGTTGGTACCGTGATGAGGTGCTGGTTTTTGTGAGATCACAGGACTAGCACGGTAAGCACAGAGACTCAAATCCTTCGAGGTTTGGTCGTTACAGATGGCATCAGAGCAGTGTGTTGACTGTAGGACGTGACCCGAGAAAATGGATTAGAAAAGCCATAGGAGTGAAAATTATTTTATCAACTAGTTATACTACTTACTGTTTATTAGTTAAGCCCCTCAAGTATGTTGACCAGTTAAGTAGGATCTAGTGCTGAGACCACCATTCATGCTTGTTTTATATTGCAACGTTATCGTGTTAGCGTATCTGATTATGCCCACTTTTGTGGTATGAAGATACTAGATTGTTTGCTTGATTGGTAGTTTGTTTGTTAAATTATATCTTGTCAAAATTATTCGACTATATATATAATATTATCATATTGTTTCTTGTTTCTTGTTTGTTGTTTGTTTGTTGGTGTTATTCGTTGTTGTGTTTTGTTGGCTTGATTATATTATGCATATGGGTAGAATATATTTATATATACATAGCTTTTGGCCCTATTATATCTATAATTCATCTATACTTGCGCACCAGATGCCGCCGAGGCATGATACTAGACGCACTGCTGCAGGAGGAGACAACAATGGCAATGATGTACCGCCATACATGCAGCAGTTACTCCAGGGACTAGCACGGTAAGCACAGAGACTCAAATCCTTCGAGGTTTGATCGTTACACAACTCAAGATTACAACTCAATATTTAGAAAAAGATATGACTCTATATGAATGCCTTCGGCGGTGTACCGGGATATGCAATGAATCAAGAGTGACATGTATGAAAATTATGAAGGTGGCCTTGCCACAAATACGATGTCAACTACATGATCATGCAAAGAGCATTATGACAGTGATCAAGCTTCAAAATATCGGATATCGGGTTCGTATCGGTTTGGTTTCGACATATCGGATGTCGGATATCGGGTGATATATCGGACGATATGTAGAGATATCGGAGAAAACATGTCTAGTTTTTTACTTCATTATTCTTGTTCAACATTTTTTTTAGTAAACAAAATGTATAATGTTAATGCTTTAACATGACACTTTTAGATTCCTAGTTTATTGACTTTTTTATTAAGAAACTATGAAGGAAAGACTCATAAAATCCTTGCTCTATGACTAAAAACAATATGATATATATGCATTTGTATGAAACATTGTGCATGACTTTGTTTATATATAATGAAGTTGTAAATGAATAATCTTATTTCATTGCATTCTAATAAATAATTGTTGTCATATACGTATCGTTCTATATCAGTGGACATATCTGGCTATATATCGGTCATCTCGGTTGATATTTTGGTCCATATCGGATGATATGTTTGAAAATGATATTTACAAACTTATATGTTATGTTTATATCGGTAGAGCCCCAAAAGTGATATATCGGCCTATATATCGGTCGTATCGGCCTAGATTTAAAAGCTTGACAATGATGATGCGTGTCATATAAACGGAACGGTGGAAAGTTGCATTGCAATATATCTCGGAATGGCTATGGAAATGCCATAATAGGTAGGTATGGTGGCTGTTTTGAGGAAGGTACATGGTGGGTGTATGGTACCGGCGAAAGTTGCGCGGCACAAGAGAGGCTAGCAATGGTGGAAGGGTGAGAGTACGTATAATCCATGGACTCAACATTAGTCATAAAGAACTCATGTACTTATTGCAAAAATCTGCAGGTCATCAAAAACAAAGTACTACGCCCATGCTCCTAGGGGGATAGATTGGTAGGAAAAGACCATCGCTCGTCCCCGACTACCACTCATAAGGAAGACAATCAATAAATAAAACCGTGCTCCAACTTCATCACGAAGCGGTTCACCATACGTGCATGCTACGGGAATCACAAACTTCAACACAAGTATTACTTAAATTCATAATCACCCAACTAGCATGACTTTAATATTACCACCTCTATATCTTAAAAAAATTATCAAGTATCAAATTGATCATAGCATCCAATTCACTTCCTATGATAGTTTTTATTATACCCAACTTGGATGCCCATCATTCTAGGACCAATTTTATAACTATAGCAAATACCGTGCTGTTCTAAGAGACTCTCAAAATAATATAATTTAAGCATGAGAGATCAACAATTTCTTCAAAATTAAGCCATCGTCGTGCTCTAAAAGATATAAGTGAAGCACTAGAGCAAAAACTATCAAGCTCAAAAGATATAAGTGAAGCACATAGAGTATTCTAATAAATTTCAATCAAGTGGGCTTCTTCCCAAAAGGTGTGTACAGCAAGGATGATTGTGGTAAACTAAAAATAAAAGACTAATATCGTACAAGACGCTCCAAGCAAAACACATATCATGTGGCGAATAAAAATATAGCTCCAAGTAAAGTTACCAATGAACGAAGACGAAAGAGAGGGGATATCTTCCGGGGCATCCCCAAGCTTAGGCTTTTGGCTATTCTTGAATATCTTGGGTTGCCATGGGCATCCCCAAGCTTAGGCTCTTGCCACTCCTTATTCCATAGTCCATCAAATCTTTTCCCAAAACTTGAAAACTTCACAACACAAAACTCAACAGGAAATCTCATAAGCTCCGTTAGTGAAAGAAAGCAAAACCACCACATAAGGTACTGTAATGAAATCATTCTTTATTTATATTGGTGTTAAACCTACTGTATTCCAACTTCTCTATGGTTCATACCACTTAATACTAGCCATAGATGCATCAAAATAAGCAAAGAATACACGAAAAACAGAATCTGTCAAAAACAGAACAGTCTGTATCAATATGTAACTCTCGAATACTTTTGGAACTCTAAAAATCCTAAAAAATAGGAAGTCCTGGGAAATTTGTCTATTGATCTGCAGCGAAAAGAATCAACGCAGAAGCACGTTCCTGTGAATTACTAAAATTATTTTCGTGCGCGCAAAGTTTCTGTTTTTCAGCAGAATCAAATTAACTATCACCATAGGTTATCCTATATGTTCTACTTGGCACAAACACTAATTAAAACACAAAAACACAACTAAATAGAAGGTAGATGATAAATTTATTACTAAACAGAAGCAAAAACAAAAAACACAAATAAAATTGGGTTGCCTCCCAACTAGGGCTATCGTTTAATGCCCCTAGCTAGGCATAAAAGCGAGGATAGATCTAACTAGTGCCATCTTTGGCACTCAATTCATAAGTAACTCGCATGATAGATTCAAAAGGTAATTTGACTTTATTTCTTGGAAAGTGCTCCATGGCTTTCCTTAATGGAAATTGGAATCTAATATTCCCTTCCTTCATATCAATAATCGCACCAATCGTTCTAAGGAAAGGTCTACCAAGAATAATAGGGCAAGAAAGATTGCAATCTATATCAAGAACGATAAAATCTACGGGCACCAAATTCCTATTTGCGACAATCAGAACATCATTGATCCTTCCCATTGGCTTTTTAATGGTGGAATCCGCAAGCTGCAAATTTAAAGAGCAATCATCAAGATCATGGAAACCTAGAATATCACATAAAGTTTTTGAAATCGTGGAAACACTAGCACCCAAATCACGCAAGGCATAACACTCATGATCTTTCATTTTAATCTTTATAGTAGGTTCCTGCTCATCGTTAAGGTTTCTAGGTATAGAAACTTCCAAATTAAGTTTTTCATCATAAGATTGCATCAAGGCATCAACAATATGTTTGGTCAAAGCTTTATTTTGACTATAAGCATGATGAGAATTCACAACGGATTGCAACAAGGAAATACAATCTTCTAAAGAAAAATTATCATAATTAAATTCCTTGAAATCCAAGATAGTGGGTTTGATGCTATTTAAAGTCTTGACCTCTCCAATCCCACTTTTACCAAATTTAGTATCAAGATCTAAAAACTCTGAATCATTGGGACGCCTTTTAACTAAAGTTGACTCATCTCCAGTCCCATCATTATTAAGATTCATATTGCAAAACATAGATTTAATAGGGGACACATCAATAACTTCAAGATCTTCATCATTATTTTCATGGAAACTAGAAGAACACGCTTTTAAAAAGCAATCTTTATTAGCACGCAATCTAGCGGTTCTTTATTTGCAATCATCAATGGAAATTCTCATAGCTTTGAGAGACTCATTGATATCATGCTTAGGAGGAGTAGATCTAAGTTTCAAAGAATCAACATCAAGCGAAAGTCTATCAACGTTCCTAGCCAAATCATCAACTTTAAGCAATTTTTCTTCAAGCAAAGAAATAAAATTCTTTTGAGAGATCATAAATTCTTTCACACTATTCTCAAAATCAGAGGGAATCTTATTAAAATTACCATAAGAATTATTGTAGGAATTTCCATAATTATTAGAGGAATTACTAGGGAACGGTTTAGGATTAAAGTTCCTCTATAAGCATTGTTATCAGAATTATTCCTACCAAAAAAATTCACACCCATAGATTCATTATTATTCTCAATCAAAGTAGACAAAGGCATATCATTGGGATAAATAGAAGCACTCTGAGTAGCAAACAATTTCATAAGTTCATCCATCTTTCCACTCAAAACATTAATTTCTTCTATAGCATTCACTTTCTTACTAGTAGATCTTTCGGTGTGCCATTGAGAATAATTAGCCATAATATTATCAAGGAGTTTTGTAGCTTCTCCTAAGGTGATTTCCATAAACGTGCCTCCCGCGACCGAATCTAAAAGATTTCTAGAAGCAAAGTTAAATTCGGTATAATTTTTTTGTATAATCATCCATAAATTCAAACCATGAGTAGGGCAATTGCGAATCATCAATTTCATTCTTTCCCAATATTGGGCAACATGCTCATGATCAAGTTGTTTAAAATTCATAATATCGTTCCTAAGAGAGATGATCTTAGCGGGAGGAAAATACTTAGAGATAAAAGCATCTTTGCACTTATTCAATGAATCAATACAATTCTTAGGCAAAGACGAAAACCCAACTTTAGAACGATCTCTAAGTGAAAACGGAAATAACTTCAATTTAACAATATCATTATCCGTATCTTTCTTCTTTTGCATCTCACACAAATCAACAAAGTTGTTTAGATGGGTAGCGGCATCTTCACTAGGAAGGTCGGAGAATTGATCTTTCATAACAAGATTCAGCAAAGCAGCATTGATTTCACAAGACTCAACATCATTAAGAGGAGCAATCGGAGTACTAAGGAAATCATTATTATTGGTATTGGAAAAGTCACACAATTTCGTATTATCTTGCGCCATCGCGACAAGTAATCCAACACACAAGCAAACAAAAAGGCAAGCGAAAGAGAGAGGAGATTGGGAAAGAGAGGGCGAGTAAAACAGCAAGGGTGAAGTGGGGGAGAGGAAAACGAGAGGCAAATGGCAAATAATGTAAATGTGTGGGATATGAGTTTGTGATGGGTACTTCGTATGTCTTGACTTAAGCGAAGACCTCCCCGGCAACGACGCCCAAAATCCTTCTTGCTACGTCTTGAGCTTGCGTTGGTTTTCCTTGAAGAGGAAAGGGTGATGCAGCAATAGTAGTGTAAGTATTTCCCTCAGTTTTTTAGAACCAAGGTATCAATCCAGTAGGAGGCTCCTCAGAAGTCCCACTCACGTACACAAACAAACAAGAACTCGCAACCAACGCAATAAAGGGGTTGTCAATCCCTTCACGACCACTTGCGAAAGTGAGATCTGATAGAGATAGTATGATAAGATAAATATATTTTTGGTATTTTATAATATAGATTGGAAAGTAAAGATTGCAAATAAAATATAGATTAAAAGCTTATATGATAAAAGATAGACCCGGGGGCCATAGATTTCACTAGTGGCTTCTCTCAAGATAGCATAAGTATTACGGTGGGTGAACAAATTACTGTCGAGCAATTGATAGAAAAGCAAATAATTATGAGATTATCTAGGCATGATCATGCATATATGCATCACGTCCGTGACAAGTAGACCGACTCCAGTCTGCATCTACTACTATTACTCCACACATCGACCGCTATCCAGCATGCATCTAGAGTATTAGGTTTATAAAGAACAGAGTAACGCATTAAGAAAGATTACATGATGTAGAGGGATAAACTCATGCAATATGATATAAACCCCATATTTTTATCCTCGATGGCAACAATACAATACGTGTCTTGCTGCCCCTGCTGTCACTGGGAAAGGACACCACAATTTTGAACCCAAAGCTAAGCACTTCTCCCATTGCAAGAAAGATCAATCTAGTAGGCCAAACCAAACTGATAATTCAAAGAGACTTGCAAAGATAACTTAATCACACACATAAAAGATTTCAGAGGAGATTCAAATATTTCTCATAGATAAACTTGATCATAAACCCACAATTCATCGGATCTCGACAAACACACTGCAAAAAGAGTTACATCGAATAGATCTCCAAGAAGATCAAGGAGAACATGGTATTGAGATCCAAAGAGAGAGAACAAGCCATCTAGCTAATAACTATGGACCCGAAGGTCTGTGGTAAACTACTCACAACTCATCGGAGAGGCCTTGGAGATGATGTAGAAGCCCTCCATGATCGATTGCTCTCTGGCGGAGCACCGGCGAAGGCTCCAAGATGGGATCTCGCGGTTACAGAAGGTTGCGGCTGTGGAATTAGGTTTTCGTGGGTTCCTCTGATGTTTTTGGGGTACATGGGTATATATAGGAGGAAGTAGGTCGGTGGACGCCCGAGGGGCCCACGAGATAGGGGGTGCGCCCAGTAGGGGTATAATAAAAACTATCATAGAAAGTGAATTGGATGCTTTGATCAATTTGATGCTTGATAATTGTTTTGAGATATGGAGGTAGTGATATTAAAGTCATGCTAGTTGGGTGATTATGAATTTAAAGAATGCTTGTGTTGAAGCTTGTGATTCCCGTAGCATGCATGTATGGTGAACCGCTTTGTGATGAAGTTCGAGCACAATTTTATTTATTGATTGTCTTCCTTATGAGTGGCGGTCGGGGACGAGCGATGGTCTTTTCCTACCAATCTACCCCCCTAGGAGCATGCACGTAGTGCTTTGGTTTTTGATGACTTCTAAATTTTTGCAACAAGTATATGAGTTCTTTTGACTAATGTTGAGTCCATGGATTATACGCACTCTTTCACCCTTCCACCATTGCTAGCCTCTCTTGTACCGCACAACTTTCGCCGGTACCATACACCCACCATACTCCTTCCTCAAAACAGCCACCATACCTACCTATTATGGCATTTCCATAGCCATTCCGAGATATATTGCCATGCAACTTTCCACCGTTCTGTTCATATGACACGCATTACTTTTGTCATATTGCTTTTTGCATGATCATGTAGTTGACATTGTATTTGTGGCAAGGCCACTTTCATAATTTTCATACATGTCGCTCTTGATTCATTGCATATCCCGGTACACCGCCGGAGGCATTCATATAGAGTCATATCTTGTTCTAGCTTTGAGTTGTAAATCCATAAAAGTGTGATGATCTTCATTATTAGAGCATTGTCCTAGTGAGGAAAGGATGATGAAGACTATGATTCCCCCACATGTCGGGATGAGACTTCGGACTTTACAAAAAAAAAGAAAGGCCAAAAAAGGCCAAAAATAAAAAAATGGAAGGCCAAAGAAAAAAAGGAAAAAAAGAAGAAAAGAAAAAAAAATAAAATGAGAGAAAAAGAGAGAAGGGACAATGCTACTATCTCTTTTTCCACACTTGTGCTTCAAAATAGCACCATGATCTTCATGTTAGAGAGTCTCATATGTTGTCACTTTCATATACTAGTGGGAATTTTTAATTATAGAACTTGGCTTGTATATTCCAATGATGGGCTTCCTCAAGGTGCCCTAGGTCTTCGTGAGCAAGCAAGTTGGATGCACCCCATTTAGTTTCTTTTGTTGAGCTTTCATATATTTATAGCTCTAGTGCATCCATTGCATGGCAATCCCTACTCACTCACATTGACATCTATTAATGGGCATCTCCATAGCCCGTTGATACGCCTAGTTGATGTGAGACTATCTTTTCCTTTTTTGTCTTCTCCACAACCACCCTTCTATTCCACATATAGTGCTATGTCCATGGCTCATGCTCATGTATTGCGTGAAAGTCGAAAAAGTTTGAGATTATTAAAGTATGAAACAATTGCTTGGCTTGTCATCGGGGTTGTGCATGATTAAATACTTTGTGTGATGAAGATAGAGCATAGCCAGACTATATGATTTTGTAGGGATAACTTTCTTTAGCCATGTTATTTTGAGAAGACATGATTACTTTGATTAGTATGCTTGAAGTATTACTATTTCTTATGTCAATATGAACTTTTATTTTGTATTCATTTGGATCTGAACATTCATGCCACAATAAAGAAAATTACATTATGAATTATCCTAGGTCGCATTCCACATCAAAAATTTCTTTTTTATCATTTACCTACTCGAGGACGAGCAGGAATTAAGCTTGGGGATGCTTGATACGTCTCCAACGTATCTATAATTTTTGATTGTTCCATGCTATTATATTACCCCTTTTGGACATTTATGGGCTTTATTTTACACATTTATATCATTTTTGGGAGTAACCTACTAACCGGAGGCCCATCCCATATTGCTGTTTTTTTTGCCTATTTCAGTATTTCGAAGAAAAGGAATATCAAACGGAGTCCAAACGGAATGAAACCTTCGGGAGCGTGATTTTTGGAACGAACATGATTCGGAGAGCTTGGAGTGCAAGTCAAGAAGTTTCCGAGGGCCCCGCGAGATAGGGGGCCGCCCTCCCCTGTAGGGCGCGCCCCCTGTCTCGTGGGCCTACTTCTTCCTCCTATATATACCTACGTACCCCGAAAACATCCAGGAGCACCATGAAACACAATTTCCACCGCCGTAACCTTCTGTATCCGCGAGATCCCATCTTGGAGCCTTCGCTGGCACTCTGCCGGAGGGGGAATCAACCATGGAGGGCCTCTACATCAACATCCTTGCCCCTCCGATGAGTTGTGATTAGTTTACCACAGACCTACGGGTCCATAGTTATTAGCTAGATGGCTTGTTCTCTATTTTTGGATCTCAATACAATGTTCTCCCCCTCTCCAGTGGAGATCTATTCGATGTAAACTCTTTTTGCGGTGTGTTTGTCGAGATCCGATGAATTGTGGGTTTATGATCAAGTTTATCTATGAATAATATTTTAATCTTCTCTGAATTCTTTTATGTATGATTGAGTTATCTTTGCAAGTCTCTTCGAATTATCAGTTTGGTTTGGCCTACTAGATTGGTATTTCTTGCCATGGGAGAAGTGATTAGCTTTGGGTTCGATCTTGTGGTGTCCTTACCCAGTGACAGAAAGGGTTGCAAGGCACGTATTGTACTGTTGCTATCGAGGATAACAAGATGGGGTTTATATCATATTGCATGAGTTTATCCCTCTACATCATGTCATCTTGCTTAATGCGTTACTCTGTTCTTATGAACTTAATACTCTAGATGGATGCTGGATAGCGGTCGATGTGTGGAGTAATAGTAGTAGATGCAGGCAGGAGTCAGTCTACTTGTTATGGACGTGATGCCTATATACATGATCATGCCTAGATAATCTCATAACTATGCGCTTTTCTATCAATTGCTCGACAGTAATTTGTTCACCCACCGTAATACTTATGCTACCTTGAGAGAAGCCTCTAGTGAAACCTATGGCCCCCGGGTCTATCTCTTATCTTATTTGCTTTCAGTCTACCTTTATTTGCATCTTTACTTTTTGCATCTATCTTATAAAATACCAAAAATATATTTATCTTATCATACTATCTTTATTAGACCTCACTTTCGCAAGTGGCCGTGAAGGGATTGACAACCCCTTTATTGCGTTGGTTGCGAGTTCTCAGTTTGTTTGTGTAGGTGCGTGGAACTTTTGAGGAGCCTCCTACTGGATTGATAACTTGGTTTTCAAAACTGAAGGAAATACTTACGCTACACTTTGCTGCATCACCCTCTCCTCTTCGAGGAAAACCAAGACGTAGCAGACATCAATTTCCAAGGAGTCTTCTGGAGCCTGAGTCAGGTAGGTTTGGTCCTGGAGTCACATTACAAAGCAACATGTAATATAGGTTGCTGGTAGAGGAAAAGTATCATTGAGTGGAGCTGGAACAGATATGCATGATGCAAATGACAAAGTATGTTTCTTAGCACTGAAATCGGTAACACCGAGTTGTTATTTTCGGTGCCACCGAGATGGTTTGGTTTAGCCGAAGGAAACAAACTAGCGAGGCCGAGTTCAACAGAGAGAGAAAACAATTGTCACCGCAGCTCACTTAGGCAAATAAGATCCCACAAGGATTTGCAGGGAATTATCTGAAGGATTTGCAATGAATTGGATGCAGGGAATGCAGAACATAACAGAGAAAGGAAAAGAAATCTAGATGAAGTTTTTTTTGAAAGGGGAACAAGCAAGCAAGAGACAAATGCAAGAACACACACAAACACAAGAGAACTTGATCTAGAATTGGTCGGTGACAAAGTCACCTATGTTAGAGTATATTGACTTAGGAGTCAAGTGAAGGCACATGATCATAGGTCATACTCATCGTTTAAGCTCAAAATGGGGTTGCCATTTTTTGTTTAAGCATTTTGATGTATTCACATCTGGTTGAGTTGCTTTAAACCATGTATTGGGGTAAAGCTTCTCTAAGATGGAATGACATACCTTTGGTGGTGGTGGTGATCTTGATCATGTAGTTGAACTTGTCTAGGGTGCTTAAAGTTGATGTAGTTCATCAAGAGTTGGGAGCACCACTTGTAGTTGAAGTTCATATACCTACACGGGTTAGTCTTGCAAGGACGAGCACTTGTGTATCCAAAATGACAATCATGAAATTTGATGTAGAGAAGTTGTCAAAGGATATATTGAAAGGATTCGTGCTTCCTTGTCTTCAACCACCATATTGTAGAGACTTGGAGATGTAGAGACTGCTTAGAATGTGATTGAGTTGCAATCTCATAGAGTTGGGCTTATCCAAGTACCTACAAGGGTTAGATAGCATGCAAGAGTACAAGTATATCCTAGACATATGATCGTCATCATAAGAGAAATATCAAGGATTAGTCATAGAAAGGCTCATGCCTTGCATGCATACACATGGAGTTTCTACTCCAAGTTTGAGGCATCAATGATGTTCAATTCACCTCTCAAACGGAAAACACTTTCTCATCAAGCAGTTTGGTGAATATATCCGCCAATTGCTTATCGGTATGAACTTGCTTAAGTTTGATATCTCCCTTAGCAACATGATCTCGAATGAAATGATGATGAACTTCAATATGCTTAGTTCGATAATGTTGCATGGGATTATGAGCAATCTTAATAGCACTCTCATTGTCACAAAGCAATGGAACATGTTTCACATATATCCCATAATCTTTAAGAGTTTGGGCCATCCAAAGTAATTGAGCACAACATGAACCGACGACAATGTATTCCGCTTCGGCGGTGGATAAGGATACCGAGTTCTGTTTCTTGGAGGACCAAGACACAAGAGATATACCAAGAAATTGACAAGTACCCGAAATGGACTTTCTATCAACCTTGCCACCGGCATAGTCCGAATCGAAGTAGCCAACAAGATCAAAAGAAGACCTCTTAGGATACCAAATGCCCAAAATTTGGTGTATGAATTAAGTATCTCACTATCCTTTTCACAGCCTTAAGATGACATTCTTGAAGGAAATATGCCCTAGAGGCAATAATAAGTTATTATTTATTTCCTTATATCATGATAAATGTTTATTATTCATGCTAGAATTGTATTAACCAGAAACATAATACATGTGTGAATACATAGACAAACATAGTGTCACTAGTATGCCTCTACTTGACTAGCTCGTTGAATCAAAGATGGTTAAGTTTCCTAGCCATGGACAAAAGAGTTGTCATTTGATTAACGGGATCACATCATTAGGAGAATGATGTGATTGACATGACCCATTCCGTTAGCCTAGCACTTGATCGTTTAGTATGTTGCTATTGCTTTCTTCATGACTTATACATGTTCCTGTAACTATGAGATTATGCAACTCCCGTTTACCGGAGGAACACTTTGGGTGCTACCAAACGTCACAACGTAACTGGGTGATTATAAAGGAGTACTACAGGTGTCTCCGAAGGTACATGTTGGGTTGGCGTATTTCGATATTAGGTTTTGTCACTCCGATTGTCGGAGAGGTATCTCTGGGCCCTCTCGGTAATGCACATCAC
Source organism: Triticum aestivum (assembly GCF_018294505.1). Taxonomy (NCBI): domain Eukaryota; kingdom Viridiplantae; phylum Streptophyta; class Magnoliopsida; order Poales; family Poaceae; genus Triticum; species Triticum aestivum. The sequence continues at coordinate 380,751,546 of NC_057801.1, forward strand.
TATAAGCCTTGCAAGCAATGTAGCTAATGAGTTAGTTACGGAATGATGCATTACGTAACGAGTAAAGAGACTTGCCGGTAACGAGATTGAACTAGGTATTGAGATACCGACGATCGAATCTCGGGCAAGTAACATACCGATGACAAAGGGAACAACGTATGTTGTTATGCGGTTTGACCGTAAAGATCTTTCTAGAATATGTAGGAGCCAATATGAGCATCCAGGTTCCGCTATTGGTTATTGACCGAGAATAGTTCTAGGTCATGTCTACATAGTTCTCGAACCCGTAGGGTCCGCACGCTTAAGGTTTCGATGACAGTTATATTATGAGTTTATGAGTTTTGATGTACCGAAGGAGTTCGGAGTCCCGGATGAGATCGGAGACATGACGAGGAGTCTCGAAATGGTCGAGACGTAAAGATCGATATATTGGATGACTATATTCGGAGTTCGGAAAGGTTCCGAGTGATTCGGGTATTTTCGGGGGTACCGGGGAGTTACGGGAATACGAGGAAGAAGCAATGGGCCTCATGGGCCAAGTGGTGGAAGAGAGGAGGCAGGGCGCGCGCCCCCTAGCCCAAACCGAATTGGACTAGGGGGCCGCCCCCCCTTTCCTCCTTTTCCTCCATCTCCTTCCTTCTCCTTCTCCTTCCCTTCCTTCCCCTCTCCTAGTTGGACTAGGAAAGGAGGGAGTCCTACTCCCGGTGGGAGTTGGACTCCTCCCTGGCGCGCCCTCCCTTGGCCGGCCGCCCCCTCCCCCTTGCTCCTTTATATACGGGGGCAGGGGGGCACCACACAAGAACACAAGTTGATCTATGGATCGTTCCTTAGCCGTGTGCGGTGCCCCCCTCCACCATATTCCACCTCAGTCATATCGTCGAGGAGTTTAGGCGAAGCCCTGCGCCGGTAGAGCATCATCATCATCACCACGCTGTCGTGCTGACGGAACTCATCCCAGACGCTTTGCTGGATCGGAGCCCGGGGATCGACATCGAGCTGAACGTGTGCTGAACTCGGAGGTGCCGTACGTTCGGTACTTGGATCGGTCGGATCGTGAAGACATACGACTACATCAACCGCGTTGTCATAACGCATGCGCTTATGGTCTACGAGGGTACGTGGACAATACTCTTCCCTCTCGTTGCTATGCCATCACCATGATCTTGCGTGTGCGTAGGAATTTTTTTGAAATTACTACATTCCCCAACAGTGGTATCAGAGCCTAGGTTTTATTCATTGATGTTATATGCACGAGTAGAACACAAGTGAGTTGTGGGCGATACAAGTCATACTGCTTACCAGCATGTCATACTTTGGTTCGGCGGTATTGTGAGATGAAGCGGCCCGGACCGACATTACGCGTACGCTTACGCGAGACTGGTTTCACCATTACGAGCACTCGTGCTTAAAGGTGGCTGGCGGGTGTCTGTCTCTCTCACTTTAGCTGAATTGAGTGTGGCTACGCCCGGTCCTTGAGAAGGTTAAAACAGCACTAACTTGATGAACTATCGTTGTGGTTTTGATGCGTAGGTAAGAACGGTTCTTGCTAAGCCCGTAGCAGCCACGTAAAACTTGCAACAACAAACTAGAGGACGTCTAACTTGTTTTTGCAGGGCATGTTGTGATGTGATATGGTCAAGACGTGATGCTATATTTTATTGTATGAGATGATCATGTTTTGTAACCGAAGTTATCGGCAACTGGCAGGAGCCACATGGTTGTCGCTTTATTGTATGAAATGCAAACGCCCTGTAATTGCTTTACTTTATCACTAAGCAGTAGCGATAGTCATAGAAGCAATAGATGGCATAAACGACAACGATGCTACGATGGAGATCAAGGTGTCACACCGGTGACGATGGTGATCACGATGGTGCTTCGGAGATGGAGATCACAAGCACAAGATGATGATGGCCATATCATATCACTTATATTGATTGCATGTGATGTTTATCCTTTATGGATCTTATCTTGCTTTGATTGACGGTAGCATTTTAAGATGATCTCTCACTAAATTATCAATAAGTGTTCTCCCTAAGTATGCACCGTTGCGAAAGTTCTTCGTGCTGAGACACCACGTAATGATCGGGTGTGATAGGCTCTACGTTCAAATACAACGGGTGCAAAACAGTTGCACACGCGGAATACTCAGGTTAAACTTGACGAGCCTAGCATATACAGATATGGCCTCGGAACACGGAGACCGAAAGGTCGAACGTGAATCATATAGTAGATATGATCAACATAGTGATGTTCACCATTGAAACTACTCCATCTCACGTGATGATCGGACATGGTTTAGTTGATTTGGATCATGTAATCACTTAGATGACTAGAGAGATGCCTGTCTAAGTGGGAGTTCTTAAGTAATATGATTAATTGAACTTAAGTTTATCATGAACTTAGTCCTGGTAGTATTTTGCAAATTATGTTGTAGATCAATAGCTTGCGCTGTTGCTTTTCATATGTTTATTTTGATATGTTCCTAGAGAAAATTGTGTTGAAAGATGTTAGTAGCAATGATGCGGATTGGATCCGTGATCTGAGGTTTATCCTCATTGCTGCACAGAAGAATTATGTCCTTAATGCACCGCTAGGTGACAGACCTATTGCAGGAGTAGATGCAGACGTTATGAACGTTTGGCTAGCTCAGTATGATGACTACTTGATAGTTTAGTGCACCATGCTTAACGGCTTAGAATCGAGACTTCAAAGATGTTTTGAACGTCATAGACCATATGAGATGTTCCAGGAGTTGAAGTTAATATTACAAGCAAATACCTGAGTTGAGAGATATGAAGTCTCCAACAAGTTCTATGGCTAAAAGATGGAGGAGAATCGCTCAACTAGTGAGCATGTGCTCAGATTGTCTAGGTACTACAATCGCTTGAATCAAGTGGGAGTTAATCTTCCAGATAAGATAATGATTGACAGAATTCTCTAGCCACCATCACCAAGTTAGTAGAACTTTGTGATGAACTATAGTATGCAAGGGATGACGAAAGCAATTCCCAAGCTCTTTGTGATGTTGAAATCGACGAAGGTAGAAATCAAGAAAGAGCATCAAGTGTTGATGGTTGACAAGATCACTAGTTTCAAAAAAGGGCAAAGGGAAAGAAAGGGAACTTCAAGTAGAATGACAAGCAAGTTGTCACTCCCACGAAGAAGCCCAAAGCTGAACCAAAGCCTGAAACTGACAAATTATACTGCAAAGGAAATGGTCACTAGAAGCGGAAATGCCCTGAATATTTGGTGGATAAGAAGGATGGCAAAGTAAACAAGGGTATATTTGATATACAGATGTTTGATGTGTGCCTTACTAGTGTTTATAGTAGCCCCTGAGTATTTGATACTTGTTTGGTTGCTAAGATTAGTAACTCGAAACAAGAGTTACATAATAAACAGAGACTAGTTGAGGGGAAGTGACGATGAGTGTTGGAAATAGTTCCAAGATTGATATGATCATTATCACACACTCCCTATATTTTCGAGATTAGTGTTAAAACTAAATAAATGTTATTTAGCATTTGCGTTGAGCATGAATATGATTTGATCATGTTTATTGCGATACGGTTATTCATTTGAAGTTAAAGAATAATTGTTATTCTGTTTACATGAATAAAACCTTCAATGGTCATACACCCAATGAAAATAGTTTGTTGGATCTCGATCATAGTGATACACATATTCATAATATTAATGCCAAAAGATGCAAAGTTAATAATGATAGTGCAACTTATTTGTGGCACTGCCGTTTGGGTCATATCGGTGTAAAGCGCATGAAGAAAATCCATAAAGATGGATTTTTGGAATCACTTGGTTATGAATCATTTGATGCTTGTGAACCGTGCCTTTTGGGCAAGATGACTAAAACTCCGTTCTCCGGAACAATGGAACAAGCTACTAACTTATTGGAAATAATACATACTGATGTATGCGATCCAATGAGTGTTGATGCTCGTGGAAAGTATCGTTATTTTCTGACCTTCACAAAATGATTTGAGCAGATATGGGTATATCTACTTGATGAAACATAAGTCTGAAATAGTTGAAAGGTTCAAAGAATTTCAGAGTGAAGTGGAAAAATCATCATAACAAGAAAATAAAGTTTCTGCGATCTGATCGCGAAGACAAATATTTGAGTTACGAGTTTGGTCTTCAATTAAAACAATGTGGAATAGTTTCACAGCTCACGCCACCTGGAACACCACAACGTTATGGTGTGTCCGAATGTCGTAACCGCACTTTATTGGATATGGTGCGATCTATGATGTCTCTTACTGATTTACCATTATCGTTTTGGGGTTATGCATTAGAGACAGCTCCATTCACGTTAAAAGGGCACCATCTAAATCCGTTGAGATGACACCGTATGAACTATGGTTTAGCAGTAAACCTAAGCTATCGTTTCTTAAAGTTTGGAGTTGCGATGCTTATATGAAAAAGGTTTTCAACCTGATAAGCTCGAACCCAAATCGGAGAAGTGCGTCTTCATAGAATACCAAAGGAAACTATTGGGTACACCTTCTATCACAGATCCGAAGTCAAGTTATTCGTTGCTAAGATGGATCCTTTCTAAAGAAGAAGTTTCTCTCAAAAGAAGTGAGTGGGAGGAAAGTAGAACTTGATGAGGTAATTGTACCTTCTCCCTTATTGGAAAGTAGTGCATCACAGAAATCAGTTCCAGTGATTCCTACACCAATTAGTGAAGAAGTTAATGATGATGATCATGAAACTTCAGATCAAGTTGCTACCAAACCTCGTAGGTCTTCCAGAGTAAGATCTGCACCAGAGTGGTATGGTAATCATGTTCTGGAAGTGATGTTACTAGACCATGATGAACCTATGAACTATGAGGAAGCGATGATGAGCCCAGATTCCACGAAATGGCTTGAGGCCATAAAATCTGAGATATGATCCATGTATGAGAACAAAGTATGGATTTTGATTGACTTGCTTGATGATCAACAAGCCATGTTAAATAAATGGATCTTCAAGAGGAAGACGGGCACTTATAGTAGTGTTACTATCTACTAAGCTCGACTTGTTGCGAAAGGTTTTCAACAAGTTCAAGGTGTTGAATACGATGAGATTTTCTCACTCGTATCGAAGCTTAAGTCTGTCTGAATCATGTTAGAAATTGCCACATTTTATGAAATCTAGCAAATGGATGTCAAAACTGCATTCCTTAATGGATTTATTGAAGAAGAGTTGTATATCATACAACCAGAAGGTTATGTCAATCCTAAAGGTGCTAAGAAAATGTGCGAGCTCCAGCGATCCATCTATGGATTGGTGCAAGCATCTCAGAGTTGGAATATACGCTTTGATAAGTTGATCAAAGCATATAGTATTATACATACTTGCGGTGAAGCCTGTATTTACAAGAAAGTGAGTGGGAGCTCTGTAGCATTTCTAATATTATATGTGGATGACATATTGTTGATTGGAAATGATATCGAATTTCTGGATAGCATGAAAGGATACTTGACTAAGAGTTTTTCAAAGCAAGACCTCGGTGAAGCTGCTTACACATTGAGCATCAAGATCTATATAGATAGATCAAGACGCTTGATAAGATTTTTCATTGAGTACATACCTTGATAAATTTTTGAAATAGTTCAAAATGGAACAGTCAAAGAAGGAGTTCTTGCCTGTGATGCAAAGGTATGAAGTTGAGTAAGACTCAAGACCCGAACATGGCAGAAAATAGAAAGAGAATGAAAAGTCATTCCCTATGCCTCAGTCATAGGTTCTATAAAGTATGCTATGTTGTGAACCAGACCTATTGTATACCTTGCTCTGAGTTTGACAAAGGAATACAATTTTGATCTAATAGTAGATCACTGTACAGCGGTCAAGAATATCCTTAGTGAGGACTAAGGAGATGTTTCTCGATTATGGAGGTGATAAAAGAATTTGTTGTAAAAGTTACATCGGTACAAACTTTTACACTGATCCAGATGACTCTAAGTCTCAATCTGGATACATATTGAAAGTGGGAGCAATTAATCTAGAGTAGCTCCATGCAGAGCATTGAAGACATAGAATATTTGCAAAATACATACAGCTCTGAATGTGACAAACCCGTTGATTAAGCTTCTCTCACAAGCAAAACATGATCATACCTTAGTAGTCTTTGGGTGTTAATCACATAGCGATGTGAACTAGATTATTGACTCTAGTAAACCCTTTGGGTGTTGATCACATGACGATGTGAACTATGGGTATTAATCACATACAGATGTGAATATTAGTGTTAAATCACATGGCGATGTGAACTAGATTATTGACTCTAGTGCAAGTGGGAGACTGAAGGAAATATGCCCTAGAGGCAATAATAAGTTATTATTTATTTCCTTATATCATGATAAATGTTTATTATTCATGCTAGAATTGTATTAACCGGAAACATAATACACGTGTGAATACATAGACAAACATAGTGTCACTAGTATGCCTCTACTTGACTAGCTCGTTGAATCAAAGATGGTTAAGTTTCCTAGCCATGGACAAAAGAGTTGTCATTTGATTAACGGGATCACATCATTAGGAGAATGATGTGATTGACATGACCCATTCCGTTAGCCTAGCACTTGATTGTTTAGTATGTTGCTATTGCTTTCTTCATGACTTATACATGTTCCTGTAACTATGAGATTATGCAACTCCTGTTTACCGGAGGAACACTTTGGGTGCTACCAAATGTCACAATGTAACTGGGTGATTATAAAGGAGTACTACAGGTGTCTCCGAAGGTACATGTTGGGTTGGCGTATTTCGAGATTAGGTTTTATCACTCCGATTGTCGGAGAGGTATCTCTAGGCCCTCTCGGTAATGCACATCACTATAAGCCTTGCAAGCAATGTAGCTAATGAGTTAGTTATGGAATGATGCATTACGTAACGAGTAAAGAAACTTGCCGGTAACGAGATTGAACTAGGTATTGAGATACCGACGATCGAATCTCGGGCAAGTAACATACCGATGACAAAGGGAACAACGTATGTTGTTATGCGGTTTGACCGATAAAGATCTTCATAGAATATGTAGGAGCCAATATGAGCATCCAGGTTCCGCTATTGGTTATTGACCGAGAATAGTTCTAGGTCATGTCTACATAGTTCTCGAACCCGTAGGGTCCGCACGCTTAAGGTTTCGATGACAGTTATATTATGAGTTTATGAGTTTTTATGTACCGAAGGAGTTCGGAGTCCCGGATGAGATCGGGGACATGACGAGGATTCTCGAAATGGTCGAGACGTAAAGATCGATATATTGGACTACTATATTCGGAGTTCGGAAAGGTTCCGAGTGATTCGGGTATTTTCGGGGGTACCGGAGAGTTACGGGAATACGAGGAAGAAGCAATGGGCCTCATGGGCCAAGTGGTGGAAGAGAGGAGGCAGGGCACGCGCCCCCCCTAGCCCAAACCGAATTGGACTAGGGGGCCGGCCCCCCTTTCCTCCTTTTCCTTCCTCTCCTTCCTTCTCCTTCTCCTTCCCTTCCTTCCCCTCTCCTAGTTGGACTAGGAAAGGAGGGAGTCTTACTCCCGGTGGGAGTAGGACTCCTCCCTGGCGCGCCCTCCCTTGGCCGGCCGCCCCCTCCCCCTTGCTCCTTTATATACGGGGGCAGGGGGGACACCACACAAGAACACAAGTTGATCTACGGATCGCTCCTTAGCCGTGTGCGGTGCCCCCCTCCACCATATTCCACCTCAGTCATATCGTCGCGGAGTTTAGGCGAAGCCCTGTGCCGGTAGAGCATCAACATCATCACCACGCCGTTGTGCTGACGGAACTCATCCCCGACGCTTTGCTGGATCGGAGCTCGGGGATCGTCATCGAGCTGAACGTGTGCTGAACTCGGAGGTGCCATACGTTCGGTACTTGGATCGGTCGGATCGTGAAGACATACGACTACATCAACCGCGTTGTCATAACGCTTCCGCTTATGGTCTACGAGGGTACGTGGACAATACTCTCCCCTCTCGTTGCTATGCCATCACCATGATCTTGCGTGTGCGTAGGAATTTTTTTGAAATTACTACATTCGCCAACAATTCTTTGGGGGCCGCTTGATATCATGCACACATGCACACACTTAGCATGATATAGGGACGGGAGGAACATAGATATAACAATGAACCAGTCATAGAGCGGTAAACCTTTTGGTCAACTGGTTCGCCATCCTTTGTCAAGTCAAGATGTCCACTAGTAGGCATGGAGGTACTCATACCTTTGCATTCTTGCATGTTGAACTTCTTGAATAAGTCCTTGGTGTACTTTGTTTGAGAGATAAAGGTTCCGCCCTTAGTTTGCTTGATTTGCAAACCAAGAAAGAACTTGAGTTCACTCATCATAGACATCTCAAACTTCTCCGACATTAGCTTTCCAAACTTTTCACTAAAATGAGGGTTAGTTGAACCAAATATGACATCATCAACATAGATTTGGCACACAAATAATTCTCCATTAACCCTTTTAGTAAAGAGTGTAGAATCAATTTTACCAATTTCAAAGCCTTTTTCAATAAGAAATTTAGTTAAGCATTTATATGAAGCTCTAGGAGCTTGTTTAAGACCATAAAGAGCTTTGTGAAGTTTGTAAACATCGTCGGGTTTCTTGGGATTAACAAAGACAGGAGGTTTTTTAACATAAACTTCCTCCTCAATTTCACCATTAATAAAAGCACTTTTGATGTCCATTTGATATAAGGTGATGTCATGATGATTGGCATAAGCAAGTAATATGCGAATGGACTCAAGTCTAGCAACGGGGGCATATGTCTCACCGTAGTCCATACCTTCGACTTGAGTGTAGCCTTGAGCAACGAGACGAGCCTTGTTGTGTACGACTTGTCCATCTTCATCTTGCTTGTTCCGAAACACCCATTTGGTTCCAATGACATTGTGCTTCTCATCGGGCTTTTCAACCAACGTTCACGCTTGGTTTCTCTCAAAGTTATGTAGCTCTTCGTGCATGGCATTTATCGAATCCAGATCTTCCAATGCTTCTTCAACCTTCATAGGTTCAATGCTAGAAATGAATGAGTAATGTTCACAAAAGTTAGCCAAACGAGTTTTAGAGCGAGTAATTCTCCCGGTTTGAATATCATCAAAGATTTGTTCGACGGGATGATCTCTTGAGACACTTGCTCGAACTCTTGAGAGCTTTTGTTTGGGTCGGGGTGGAACATCCTCTTCATTGTCTTATTCTTCCTCTTGTCTTTCTTCGTTGTTGTTGGCATTGTTGTTCTCCCGTGGTGGTGGAGAAGGAGGTTGTCAAGGTTCATCTGGTTGTACATCCTTGTTTTCATCGTCTTGATGTGTCCCACTTGTGGATGCCTCCAAGTCAACTTGTGGTTCACCTGGGCGTCAAGTTGAGGCTTCCACTTGGACGGACGAGGTACTATCCTTCACCTCCGTTGGGCAAATCTTGCCAATGTACAAGTCTTGTAGAGCTTCTGAAGGGTCTTTGTCACCTACATCAATTGGCAATTGCTCTACTTGCGAGCTATTAGATTCATCAAACTTCACATCTACCGTCTCTTCAACCTTTCGGGTGAAATTGTTGTAGACATGGTAAGTGTGAGAGTTCGAGCCATAACAGAGTAGGAAACCTTCATGAGATTTGGCAGCAAATTTAGAACGACGGTACTTATCAAGAATGTAGCACTTTAAGCCGAATACGAAAGTATCCAACTTGGGGTTTGTTATGGTGAGAAGATCGTATGACGCCGAGTAGCTTGTGAAGATATAGACAATTCGTTGCATGACAAGTTCTCTCAACCGCTTCCGCCCAAAAGTGTTTTGGCGTCTTGTACTCATCAAACATCATTCTTGCCATTTTGATGAGCATTCGGTTCTTCCTCTCAACAACTCCATTTTGCTGAGGTGTGTACGTAGCCGACAACTCATGTGAAATCCCTTCTTCATCAAGAAAGGTGTCCACATAGGCATTCTTGAACTCCGTTCTATTGTCGTTGCGAACCTTCTTGATCTTCACTTCAAATTGGTTTTGGGCCTTCCTAGTGAAGTTTTTGAAGATCTTTTGGACCTGTCATTTATCATCAAGAAAGAACACCCACGTAAATCTTGAAAAATCATCAACAATGACCAATCCAAACGAGTTACGACCGAGACTCTTGTAGGCATTGGGACCGAAAAGATCCATATGAAGTAGCTCGAGCGGTCTCCTTGTGGTCATGATGTTCTTCACGGGGTGGCTTCCTCCAACCTGTTTTCCTGCTTGGCAAGGACTGCAAAGTCTATCCTTGTCAAATATAACATCTTTAACACCAAGGATATGATCACCTTTAATAAGCTTGTCAAGATTTCGCATGCCCACATGACCTAACCGTCTATGCCACAACCAGCCCTTAGACGATTTAGGAATTAAGCAAGTTCTAGGTTGAGCCTTTTTAGTGAAATCAATAATGTATAGATCACCTCTACGTATGCCGGTAAAGACCATTTTATGATTATCTCTTCAAAATACTTGGCAATCTACTTTAGTAAATATGACACTGAATCCAAAGTCAGCTAGTCTAGATACAGAAAGTAAATTGTAGCCAAGAGATTCAACGAGCATAACATTTTGTATGGAGTTGTCATGTGAGATGGCCACCTCACCAAGGCCAACAACCTTACCCTTTGAGTTATCACCAAAGGTGACATACTTTCGAGGGCCGTCGTTTTCAGCAAGCTCACGAAACATATCCTTGTCTCCGGTCATGTGATCGGTACATCCACTATCAAGAACCCATTACTTTCCTCCAGCCATGTAGCCGCAAAGGTTAGCCATAAGACCAAAGTGTCTCATAGACTCTTCAAGATCAAGGTCACTATCATCATCCTTATCATAGTATCGATGTTCAACATCGTCGTGCAAACGATCATTTCCTAGACAAAGTGATTCATTAGATATATGATTTTGACAATGTTCATCTCTATGAATTCTAATGGCTTCAGAAATGATATTGCTAATGATTCCAACATCTCCTTTGGCACGTATAAGGCCACGAAGCTCAAACAAACAATCTCATCTAAGTTTTTCAAGGAATAATCCGGAAACCTCTCCTCAAGAAATCTACATATAGTATAAGCACAATCAAGAGTTGACAAGTGACTAGTAAAATTTCTAGGCAAACCTCTAGTGATAAGATTGATAGTTCTAAGATTGTGAATCTTGTCAAGAGACTCACCAGGGGTAGGATGCAAAAGGGGTCAACAAGGGGTTCACAAGGAGTAGTAATGTACTTGTTCAAGTGATATTCATGAAAAATTCCAAGCATTTCATTGTCCACTCACTATAGAATTCTCCATGAAACATAGGCACTCTACGGCTGATACTCCCCATTGTAGACTCATCCATCTTCCTCCAATGGTGATTAAACCAAAGCAGTGGAGACCAAAGCTCTGATACCAGTAGAAAGGATCGAGAAGAGGTGCCTAGAGGGGGGCGGTGATTAGACCCTCAACAAGTAAAGATAGCAGTTTTTAAGTTTTTCAAGTTGAGGTTGGAAATTAGCACAATTTCAAACATTCACAATACAATTCAAGTAAGCATGAAAAGAGTATATGAACAGCGGAAAGTAAAGCATGCAACTTGCAAGAAAGTAAAGGGATGAGATTGCAGTGTGCAAACCCAATTGGAGACACGGAGATTTTTGGCGTGGTTCCGTTAGGTGGTGCTATCGTACGTCCACATTGGTGGAGACTTCAACCCACGAAGGGTAACGGCTGCGCGAGTCCATGGAGGGCTCCACCCACGAAGGGTCCACGAAAAAGCAACCTTGTCTATCCCACCATGGCCATCGCCCACGAAGGACTTGCCTCACTTGGGTAGATCTTCATGAAGTAGGCGATCTCCTTGCCCTTACAAACTCCTTGGGTCAACTCCACAATCTTGACGGAGGCTCCCAAGTGACACCTAACCAATCGAGGAGACACCACTCTCCAAAAGGTAATAGATGGTGTGTTGATGGTGAACTCCTTGCTCTTGTGCATCAAATGATAGTCTCCCCAACACTCAACTCTCTCACACGGATTTGGCTATGGTGGAAAGATGATTTGAGTGGAAAGCAACTTGGAGAAAGCTAGAGAGCAATATTCTTGTGGTTGGATTGCAATGTCTCGGTCTCAACACGTGAGTAGGTAGTTCTCTCTCTGACAAGGAATGCTGGAAGTGTAGGCACGTTCTGATGGCTCTCCTCACAAATGAAGAATGGGTGGAGGGGTATATATAGCCTCCACACAAAATCTAAACGTTACACACAGATTCCCAAACTCGGTGAGACCGAATGGTGAAACTCGGTCAAACCAATTTGGTTCAAAATGTGAACGTTAGAGTTTTCGGTGGGACTGATAAGGTCAACTCGGTGGGACCAATGTGCTAGGGTTAGAGTAAAACCTCAACTCGGTTTGACCGATTCCACAAACTCGGTGAGACCGATTTTGGTAATAAGCAAAACAAGACCTAGTCAAGCAAACTCGGTGGGACCGTCGCATATTCCGGTGGGACCCAAATTATTACAACAGGCAACAGAGAGTTAGCAAGCCCATGTCAGTGAGACTGAGATCCCATCGGTGAGACCGCATTGATTAGGGTTTGTGGCAGTGGCTATGTCAAATGAACTCGGTGGCGCGAGATAGATCAAATCGGTGGGCCCGAGTTTTACTTGTAGGTTTAGGACATATGTGGAAAAGAGAAAGTGGTTGAGGGTTTTTGGAGCATATCACTAAGCACTTTGAGCAAGAAAGCCATGAAATAACACCTCATCCCCTTTTAATAGTATTGGCTTTCCTATGGACTCAATGTGATCTTGGACCACTAAAATAAAAATGTAGAGTCTTGAGCTTTTGCCAATGTTTGTCCTTAGCATCTTGAAGGGGTTCCACTTCCTCTTGTCCATGCCACTCCAATGTTGAACTTATCTGAAATATATTAGATGAAATATTAGTCCAAAAAGATATATGTTGTCATTAATTACCAAAATCACCTAGGGAGCACTTGTGCTTTCAACAGAGAACAAATACTTGCAACCCAACGTAACAGAGGGGTTGTCAATCCCTCACGGGTAAAAACATATGTAAAATTGTAGTAGATTGGATAAATAGATCTCGCGAGAACATGCGATAAAATAAATAAATAAAAAATTTAGCAAGGTATTTTTGTATTTTTGGATTGATAGATCTGAAAATAAAAGCAAATAAAAATATATCTCAAAGGAAAATATGATAAATAAGAGACCCGGGGGCCGTAGATTTTACTAGTGGCTTCTCTCAAGAAAAATAGCATACGGCGGGTAAACAAATTATTGTTGGGAAATTGATAGAACTTCAAATAATCATGACGATATCCAAGCAATGATCATGATATAGGCATCACATCCAAGATTAGTAGACCGACTACTGCCTCCATCTACTACTATTACTCCACACATCGACCGCTATCAAGCATGCATGTAGTGTATTAAGCTCATGGAGAAACGGAGTAATGCAATAAGAACGATGACATGATGTAGACAAGATCTATTTATGCAGAAATAGAGCACATGTTGTTATCCTTAATGGCAAAGATACACACATGTCGGTTCCCCTTCTATCGCTGGGATCAAGCACCGTAAGATCGAACCCATCACAAAGCACATCTTCCCATGGCAAGAAAAATCGATGTAGTCGGCCTAACTAAACCAAAGATTTGAAGAAGAAATACGGGGCTATAAGTAATCATGCATATAAGAGATCAAAAGACTCAAATAACTTTCATGGATAAAAACATAGATCTGATCATAAACTCAAAGTTCATCGGATCCCAACAACACCGCAAAAAGAGTTACATCAAATAGATCTCCAAGAGACCATTGTATTGAGAATCAAGAGAGAGAGAGGAAGCCATCAAGATACTAACTAAGGACCCGTAGGTCTATAATGGTCTCTTGGAGATCTATTTGATGTAACTCTTTTTGCGTCCTTAGTTAGTAGCTAGATGGCTAGATGGCTTAGTTAGTAGCTAGATGGCTTCCTCTGATCCTCATGTTTATTCTGTCCAATGATCCTCATGAAAGTTTTTATTATATACCTCTAGAATATCTATCACTTTGGGACTAATTTCATATGTTGCTTTTGATGGCTCAAACAAATTTAAGTGAAGAACATGAGCATGAAACATTTTCTTCTCTCAAAATAATTTAAGTGAAGCAAGAGAGAATTTCTTAAAAGAATTACTAACCTCAAATAAATCTAAGTGAAGCATGAGAGAATTTCTTCAAAAATAGTATAGCACACCATTCTCAAAAAGATATAAGTGAAGCACGATAGCAATTCCATAGCTCATAAAGATTTAAGTGAAACATAGAGAGCAATTCTAACAAGTCATAGCATAATTCTGGCTCCCTCAACTATGTGTGTCCAGCAAGGATAGAAGACTTAAAACACAAAGCAAAAGAAGAAAATACTCATATCATACAAGACGCTCCAAGCAAAACTCATAATATGTGACGAATAAAAATATAGCTCCAAGTAAAATACCGATGTTTGTTAGAAGAAAGAGGGGATGCCACTCGGGGGGCATCCCCAAGCTTAGTTGATTGATACTTCTTGAATATTACCTTGGGGTGCCTCAGGCATCCCCAAGTTTAGCCTTTTGCTAATCCTTATTCCTTCATCCACCGCGATCTCACCCAAAACTTGAAAACTTCAATCACACAAAACTCAACAAAACCTTCGTGAGATCCATTAGTATAAGAAAGAAAATCACTACTTTAAGTACTGTTGAAAACCCATTCATATTTTGTTATTGTATTATATATAGTGTATTTTAACTTTACCATGGAAAAAACTCTTCAAAGGAAACCATAGAATCATCAAAACAAGACATAACACAAGGAAAACAGAATCTGTCAAAAATAGAATAGTCTATAGTAATCAGGGAACTTCGTATACTTATGTAACTCCAAAAATTCTGAAAAATTAGGACAACGTGGGCAATTTTTATATCAATCTTGTGTAAAAACTTCAGAGCAAAATAAAGTTTATGTGATTTATGAAAATGATTTTTCTAAGTGCAAAAGTTTCTATTTTTCAACAAGATCAAATCAACTATCTCCCAAATTATCCCAAAGGCTTTGCTTGGCACAAACACTAATTTAAACCACAAAAACACATTTAAACAAAGGCATAATTGGGTATTTTTTTTGAAAATAGCAAGAAAACCAAAAATCAAGAAGATACAAGTTGGGTTGCCTCCCAACGAGCACTATCGTTTTATGCCCCTAGCTAGGCATAAGATTTCAACGATGCTCTCACAAAAGATAAGAATTGAAACACAAAGAGAGCATCATGAAACATATCACAAACACATTTAAGTCTAACATACTTCCTATGCTTAGGAATTTTATAAGCAAACAAATTATCAAGAAAAGAAACATCTAACATATGCAAAGAACAGGAATAAAACATTGACGGTCTCAACATAACGAGAGGTAATTTAGTAACATGAAAATTTATACAACCAAATTTTCCTCTCTCCTAATAGTTATATGTAGGATCATATTCAAATTCAACAAATAGCTATCACGTAACATTTTCTCTTTATGATCTACATGCATGCAAAATTAACACTCTTCCAAAGTAGTGGGATTATCATCAAGTAAAGTCATAATCTCCCCAAGCCCACTTTTATCAAAAATTTCATAAGATCGAACACTTTCCAAATATGTGGGGTTATTTTTATCTAAAGTTGACACTCTTCCAAACCCACTTTTAATGTTATCGCAAGCATATTCTCATGAGGTTTAAATAAAATTTCAAGATCATAAAAATCATTATCACCCCAATCATGATCATTGCAATAGGTAGTGGACATAGCAATATTAGCATCCCCAAGCATGGGGTTTTGCATATTATTAGCACAATTGACATTATTGTAATTTATAACAACATCATTACAATCATGCTTTTCATTCAAGGAGCAATCGTGAATCAATTTATAAATTCCTTCTTTTAACAATTCATCACAATTTTCAGATTCATGAATCTCAAGCAAAAATTCATAAAGGTAATCTAGCTCACTCAACTTACTAGAAATTGGTTCATCATAATTTTGTCTTTTAAAAAGATTAGCAAGTGGATGAGGATCCATATCAATAGATTTTTAGCAAGCGAAGATGCAAGCAAATAAGAGATGCATGGCAACACAAGCAAACAAGAGATGTGACACGAAAAAGGAAAACAGAAAGAAGGCGAATAAAACGGAAAATTTTTGTGAGTCGGGGGAGAGGAAAATGAGAGGCAAAAGGCAAATAATGTAAATTGCAAGGATATGAGATTTGATGTTTGCATAAACTATGACGGTATTTCCCCAAAGAGGAAGGAATGACGCAGCACGGCAACATAAGGTATTTATCTTAGTGTTGAGACCAAGGTTATTGAACCAGTAGGAGTACCACGCAACACCACGTAAACAGCTCCTGCACACAAAGAACAAATACTTGCAACCTGACATAAGATAAGGGTTGTCAATCCATCATGTGTAAAAAGATAGGTAAAATTGTAGTAGATTGGATAAATAGATCTCTCGGGAACGCGAGATAAAATAAATAAATAAAAATTGCAGCAAGGTATTTTTGTATTTCTGGATTAATGGATCTGAAAATAAAAGCAAATAAAAATAGATCTCAAAGGCAAATATGATAAAGAAGAGACCCGGGGGCCATAGATTTCACTAGTGTCTTCTCTCGAGAAAAATAGCATAGGGTGGGTAAACAAATTACTCTTGGGCAATTGATAGAACTTCAAATACTCATGACAATATCTAGGCAATGATCATAATATAGGCATCACGTCCAACATTAGTAGACCAACTCCTTCCTTCATCTACTACTATTACTCCACACATCCACCGCTATCCAGCATACATCTAGTGTATTAAGTTCATGGAGAAACGGATTAATGCAATATGAATGATGGCATGATGTAGACAAGATCTATTTATGTAGAAATAGACCCTATCTTGTTATCCTTAATGGCGAAGATACATACGCGTCGGTTCCCCTTCTGTCAATGGGAACAAGCACCGTAAGATCGAACCCATAAAAAAGCACCTCTTCCCATGGCAAGAAAAATCGATCTAGTCGGCCTAACTAAACCAAAGATTTGAGGAAGAAATACGAGGCTATAAGTAATCATGCATATAAGAGATCAAAAGACTCAAATAACTTTCATGGATAGAAACATAGATTTGATCATAAACTTAAAGTTCACTGGATCCCAACAAACACACCGCAAAAAGAGTTACATCTAATAGATCTCCAAGAGACCGTTGTATTAAGAATCAAGAGAGAGAAGAAGCCATCTAGCTACTAACTACGGACTTGTAGGTCTACAATGAACTACTCACACATCACCGGAGAGGCACCAATGAGTATGATGAACCCCTCCATGATGGTGTCTAGATTGGATCTGGTGGTTCTAGAACTTGCGGCAGCTGTAATTGATTTTTGTGGACTCCCCTAGGGTTTATGGAATATTTGAGTATTTATAGAGCAAAGAGGCAGTGTGGGAGGCCACCGAGGTGGGCACAACCCATCAGGGTGCGCCTGGGCCTCTAGGCGCACCCTGGTGTCTTGTTCTTGCCTCTGGCCTCCTCTTCGATACTTCTTTGGCCCACTGGATGTCTTCTAGTCCTAAAAAAATCCACAAATTGCGTTTGGACTCCGTTTGATATTGATTTCCTGCGATGTAAAAAACAAGCAGAAAACAGCAACTGGCACTGGGCACTATGTCAATAGGGTAGTCCTAAAAAATGATATAAAGTTGCTATAAAATGATTGTAAAACCTCCAAGAATGATAATATAAAAGCATGGAATAATAAAAAATTATGAATATGTTGGAGACGTATCAAGGTTCACCGATATGGATACATCTCCGGGGCCTGACTACGGGCGCTCCTCCCCGTGACACCGTCATAATGCCGCACACCATCCACCCGAGCACCGGCACATGCCGCCAGGTCCCCTTTGCGCGCCTATTCTATTATTGAAAGGATTGAGATGGACCTAGAGGGGGTGAATAGGTACAGTTAGAAATTTTAATTGTTACTTAGCAATTTTAGGCAACAATGCGGAATATGAAAGTGATCCTAAGAATTGCAAGTATGATGCTAAGAGCTAAGCAAGGTAAACAAGTAACACAAGTATGTGAGTAAGCAAGCACAATATGATATAAGTAAATACTAAGAGACAAGTAACCACAAGTAGGAAAGTTAGGGTTAGAGATAACTGCAACTCTGAGAGACGAGGATGTATGAAGATGTTCACTTCCTTGGAGGGAAGCTACGTCACCGTTAGAGAGGTGGATGTTACCATGAAGGAACACCAACGACACGAAGGCTCACCATATTCTCCCTTTGAGACAACACAATGAAGGCATTTATCAACCACTAGTGGTAGCCCTTGAGGTGGTCTGCAAACCTTGACAAACTTTCCGGGGGAAATCACAATGATCGATTCCTCACCAGAGAACTCCTACCGCCTAGGAGTCTCCAACCTCTAAGAGTAAGAAGATGTACCGCAAAAAGAAGGGGGAATAAACTTTCGCTCTGGTGAATTTGTAGATCGAGCACTTCTCCTTTGCTTCCCAAAAGATCAAGAGCTTTGGGTGGCTAAGGAGGGAGATCTACAAGAAATTGAGGTCTGAAAATGGAGGTGAAAGAAATGGAGTCGTCAAGTTCTTCGTGAGGAAGAAGGAGACTATTTATAGGTGGGGATTGAATCTGGCCATGGAAGTCTCGGCCATGCATGGAAGTTCCAGACCCCGGAAGTCCCGGCCATGTTCTGGGCTACACAGAGAGTTCGCATCGACTCTATAGTACCTCAGAAGCTGTCAAAACAGGGGGACGGAAATTCCGGCGCCCGGAAGTTCTGGCCGCCCTGGAAGTTTCGGAGGAAGGAAGTTCCAGCCAGGGTCCGGCAAGGTCCCGGGCTACACAAAGAGATTGCACAAAAATACCAGTTTCTCTGGGTGCCCCGTAAGCTTCCTAGACCCCTACCAGACCTTCTGGTCCCCGGAAGTTCCGGCCTGAACAGAAGCTTTTCTCTATGAGTATTTTCAGATCAATGTGAGAAGACAGCTTGATTCCCAGATGTTTTTATGATGCACCCCCTCTTAATAGTCTCGCTGCCTTAAGGACTCAAGAAACTAAAAAACACTATGGCACTCCGCTTCTCTTGGGCACTCCTCTTTTCCTTTTTCCAATAGGAGAGGGAATAACCATCAATGCTTCATTTAAACTTAATCAGTGATGTTTAGACTAGAGCATGTGGTTAGAGACACAAATGAAGTTTTCATAGATGTCAGAAATAATTTAGTGCAACAATGCACTTTCAATCTCCCCCTTTTTGACACTGATGACAACAATGCTTGAGAGGGTAATCATATAAAGTATATAAGATATAAAGCAGTTTTAATGAAAGGTAGGTACTCCCCCACAACCCATGCCTTATTTTAGGATTGCATTTGAATTAAATGACATGGTTTAGAGGAACCTTCCCCTATCACTGTGCATACCCACACAAGGACCTCCCCCTTCAACATCAAACCGAGCAAACTGAGACTGGTATTTCTCAAAAGGAGTCACATTAGACTCGGAACCGTGACCAATGTCCATACCAGATGCACACATACCATCCTTAAGAGCCTTCATGCCCTTATTCCTAGACTTTTGCTCCTCCCACTTCTTCTTATGCATATCTTGCTGCAGACAGAACATGTTCTTGAGAAGACGCCAAAGTTTGTTGCTCCTCCTTGACCCCGAGTCACTAGGCTCCCCACAATGAAAAGCATGAGAGCGGGGGCTAAGCTCAAAGTGGTGTGGATCTCCAACATGTAGCTCCTCTTCCTCATCATCATCTCCCTCATTAGCAGTCGCCTTGCCCTTCTTAACCAACAAGCTAACACTGGAGTGAATAGTCAGACACCGGCCCACAAGTGCATCAGGAGCAATCTCAGCAATCAAGGCAGTAATATAGGGAGCATAGATAGGAACCTTGCGGTTCATCACCACACTGTACATTTCATGCCACATAAAGTCCATCACATCAATGGGGCCCTGCTCGGAGTTGTGACAAGTGTAGTGAAGAAGGTTGATGAGGTGGCCACGAATCCTGTTCTTGTCACCCACTTTGACAGCAAGAGTTTCCCGAAAGATCCGATGCATGATGTCATAGAAGGCAGAAGATCACCAACAGATCCAACCTTTTCTGATGGAGGATATAAATCAGCCAAGTGAAGAGCCTGATAGACCCCTTTGTCATGGATCTTGTAGCCACGGTCCACAGTAGTGTCATATACTCATATCCCAAGAGCCCGGCCAGCACTAAGAACGGAGCAGAACACTTCTCCTCACCACTCATCCAAGTAAGAGTGCGCTGCATATCAGTCCCAAAATGCACAATGGCATATAACTAAGCCACAAAAGGTGGAGACAAATCATGTTGAAAGAGCATAAGCGGAAGGAGGTTGAGCTTGACATACATACTCTGGATCCCATCACAGTAGGCAGAATTTGTGAGAGTCTTGTCAAAGTGAGCAATGTTGATGCACTTCTAAATGACACACTTATTGAAAAACTGAGAAAAGATCTCCTCATAGTTGCGTAGCTGGAATAGTGGCCAAAACATGGAATCAGCCACATGGTCACGGTCATGGTGATAAGGATTGACTCGGCGAAGAGCAATCCACTTAGGAGCAGGCATTTCCCTGATTGTGACCGGCTTAGGAGGAGGAGGTTGAACATTTGTTGCCTTGGCCCTCTTGGAAGTAGTCTTCCTCATCTTGGAGAGAACGGGAGCAGGAGGAGGAGATGCACCGTCTACAGCCTCAGCATCTTCCTAAGGATGGCAGTCAAACATGTTCTCATGCCCGAAAACAACGACCTTTGTCTTCTTGACCCGTTCTTTGGATTCCCGTTCATACACCTTGGATGGGCGAGCATGCGACCCAGACCCTCCCGCTGACAGAGATGAGAGAAATAGCATGGGGATAGAATAAGTACACAGGCTTCAAAATAGAAAATCAAAGAATCTCATTATACGAAAAATATGGCAGAACTCTACTTAGGCTAAAAGTTCTGTGGGGGGGGGGGGAGGCCGGAAGTTCCGGCGAGCCCGGAAGTTCTGGCCTACGGAAGTACCGGCCCTGGCCTGGACGTGGAAACCCTAGCGAGGCCGGAAGTTCCGGGCACATGCATGGTCGCCGGGCTCCTTCCAAATCTGAGGAGGGGACATGCACATATAGTATAATGGATGATAAGCGAGAGGGAGCACTGCAGATCTAAAGTGGATTCAGGAGTTAGGATTTGATGCTTATGTTTATCCTACTACCATAAGCGTGATCTACAATCCCTAGGAGAATCCATATAGAGAGTAGATGAATGCTTAGGTTACCTTCCTCCATGGACATGGTGGAGAGCAGAGATGCCCTCCAAACACGATGAAGGGAAGAAGGGGTCGGAGGTTCCGGGGGCCTGCAGCTCACCCGGAAGTCATTGATGGGTGAGGGGTGCCGCAGGGAGGGGGCAGAGGGAGGAACTGAGGAAAGGGGCAGAATGCCCCTTTGTCATCCCCTGCCCATGTTATGTGCCCCGAACCCGCGACGCTTGGAAGTTCCGGGCAAGGCCGGAAGTTCTGGCGGCTGGAAGTTCCGGACGCCACCCCGGAAGTTCCAGGATATCCAGATATAATACGGTCTCTCTGAACTCCTGAGAACTAGAGGGAGGGAGTCCAAAAGCTCCCAAGACCACCACCATCCAATCAACATTTATGTGGTTGTATTGAAGCTTGTGAACCAGACAAATATCAGATGGATGCGAGATGAGAGAGGCTTGGGTAGAACCCGAGCTATGGGCAACACAATCGACAACACTTAAGAGCAACAACAAGAAATCTCAATCAGAGAAGAAGAATAATTCCATCCTCTCGAGGAGAGGGTGATGGACGAGTCCACCATGTTTGAGTATATGTGACTTGGCGCTGCGAAGATTTTAACCTTGAGCCCAGCATCACAAATCCATCATTTAAGTACTAAGTCACAAAAGTGAAAACATAGTAACTTTGAGAGTGTTTGGTTTGTTTATGCATCATATAGGGTGAGATAACTCATGAGTTGAATGTCTCCCCCCTAAACACATGCCTACATCTAGACACGACATAAACTAAAAGCATGCATGGGTACTAGATTTCACATAATGTTGTCAAGCTCCAAGAAACCAAGTTCAAGCCTAAGTTGACAAAACCTTGCTTCATCCAATGGTTTGGTGAAAATGTCTGCAAGTTGCATATTTGTACCAACATGAGCAATATCAATGTCACATTTTTCCACACGATCTCTCAAGAAATGATACCTAACACTGGTACATCGATGTGCTATACAAACGGTTTTTAACCCCTTTTTGTGATGGCGTTTGGAACCGTCGCCAAGTCAATGTGGGCGATAGGGGGGTCCTTCCCACATGACCCAGAAACCGTCGGGGATAGGCCCTTCTGGCACACTGGCTGGGGCAAAATGAGTTCGTGTGTGATCTGGCGGGGCATCGAAACCCAATTGTTTCCGTTCGTATGTACATCCCACACAGTGAATGCCAGAAAAACATTTCCACTCGTATGTATATCACACACAGTTTTTTGTGTGGAAACGTTTGTGCAAGGTGGCCTAACGCAAACAGTTCTCTGCCGGAAGCCGTGTGATTGTTATTTGATCGAACACGCCTACTTTCTAGAAACCGTGCGTGTTGTTTGAGTTCATCGCCCACGATGCTGTCTGAGTAACCGTCTGCAATAGAAAACCCCAATAAGCAGGGTAATTAGCCTATTATTTATAATCCATGTACTAATCAAATTGATATTTCTTATAAAAAACACACCAAATATTTCATATCCTTATAGCAGCAACTAGGATTTCATAATCGAATTACATAAGATAGCTTCGGCACTCAGTTCCGCCATTACACAACAACACCAAGTTTCACATGCAACATCAAAAACCTTTGGAAAGTAGCATCATACACAGTAAATAGACAGATGAATCTCATTTGGGAAACTGTAGAAGCGGAAGGAAAATTTTGAGCCTTCAGTGATGTTGAATCTCCTTGCAACTTTAGGCCAGTGGCTATGGATAATTGCCTGCCCAACCTTTGTCCTCTTTAGCAAGACTTTAATATTGTACCGTGGGCGTTGAATGAATATCTTCCTCGCCTCTTGACCATGCAGTTGGTTTGAGAGGTAATCATCAGTGAACTACTTTGAAAAGTACTGAAAACAAAGATATGCAAACAAGGTAAAAGAGTTAGTACCATCCTATAGTTGACTGATGGCGCAAGGGGTAAAAATAAGGTAAAAGAGTTAGTACCATCCTATAGTTGACTGATGTATTCTTCATTGGAAAACAAAGATCTTCCTGTTATTCTTCGCAAGTTTCTTCATCCTAACAGTCTTTCTGAGTTTCTTAACTTGACTGATATTCATGGACATCTCATTTCCCCATATGCAAAATGGGTCGAACAGTGGGTCCAAGCCTCTGATAGCAGGACCTACATGTGCAAGACCAAATTATAAGAAACATAAATATTAGAATGATTCCTGCAACTGCACAATGATGTGCTATTAGCCAAAGGACCATGCTTGAACAAACCTCGATGGTAAACCGCAGTGTCTCACATTGTTTCCCTTCAACACACACAAGGAAGATCTTGATCAGGTTAACTAAGAGTTGTCATACTATCAGTAGAATATGTATTGAGTACAACCAAATTTGATTTATTTCACATGCGTAACAATACAAAATTGTACCCACAAAAAATGAAAATCAAATTGCAGAACTGAACCAAACTGTTAAATGGATAGCAGACCAAATGAACCAAAATAGTTAACTAAGCACGACATTGCAGAATAGAAACATGTACTAGAAGAAAAGACAGTTAACAAAACAAAGAATGCTTGAGAACACTACTACAAAATGTAGCAATTGTTGGACCAAACTGTTAACTGAACATTACATTTCAGAGGATCAAAGTGTTAACTGAACATTAATTTCAGAGGATCAAACTATAAACTGAACATCAAATTGCATATTAACATTACAGAGGACAAATCACTAGAAGGCATTAGCGGTGGCCTCGAGAAAACAACACGAACTGTATTTTAAAGTAGACAACCGTGTGGCGGTGTCGACGGTGGCCTTGAAGACGGGGTGCTCCTCAAGATCTGGCGGTCGGCACACATGGCAGCCATAGCGACCTCATGCACGCGTGTGGCCGCGATTTGCTTCTCCGCTGCCAGATGCTACTGAGCTCCATGTTATACATCGTGCAAAATTGCTGTGGGCGGCGCTTAATTGGAGGAGGGGGACAATGATTTCGGCAGAAGATGTCGCTCCGTCGGTCAGGGCATGTGGGATGGGAAAGGAGGAGGATGGAGTGGGTGGGGTGTGGATTACCTCACCATATCTGTCATGCCCAGTATGTGATCCTATCCGAGAGGAACTCGAAGGTCCCACCAAGGATAGAGCCGCATATTGAAGACGCTTTTGCAAGGTGGATATCATTACATCGTATCATTACATAATAGATGGGGATACATACAAAAGGCATACAATGCCACATGAATACAACAACATCATAATCAGCGCATCATCCAACTACGGATGAAACACAAACAGAAACTCAAACGACATCCACCCTGCTAGCCCAGGCTGCCGACCAGGAACCTATCCCTCAATCAAAGAAGCAGCAGAAGAAGAACTCCAACAATTAAACATCACTCTCACGTCATGATCATCGCATTACCTGCACCTGCAACTGTTGTTGTAGTAATCTGTGAGCCACGAGGACTCAACAATCCCATTACCAGAAGAACTCCAACAAGTAAACATCGCTCTCACATCATGATCATCGCATTACCTACACCTGGAACTGTTGTTGTAGTAATCTGTGAGCCACAAGGACTCAACAATCCCATTACCATGGGTATCAAGACTAGCAAAGCTTAATGGGTATGGAATGGATAAGTGGTGAGGTTGCAGCAAGCGACTAAGCATTGTATGGTGGCTAACTTACAAGTACAAGAATAAGATGAGAAGCTAGGCAAACGGTCGCAAAGTAGTAATGATCAATAAGTGATCCTGAACTACTTACGTTCAAACATAACCCCACTGTGTTCTGTTCTCGAACTCACCCTAAAAGAGAACATCATGGTTACACACGCGGTTGGTGTATTTTAATTCGAATCTGGTGTCAAGTTCTCTACAACCGGATATTAAAAATTCCCATCTGCCACATAACCGCGGGCACGACTCTCGAAAATTTAAATCTTGCACGGGTGTCCCAACTTATCCCATGACAAGCTAACGATCCACGGAGACAATCCTCCATCACGGGACATCCGATTAGACTCGGGATCCCGTTGCACAAGACATTTCCACAATGGTAAAACTAATCCAGCTAGACCTGCCGGCGTGCCGACGCCATGATAGTAGCCACGCATATCTAGCCTCAGGCAATGATGGATGAGCGTCGTGTACAGGTGCCAAAAATAACCCAGTTTGCCCCGGGGCGGCCCCACACAGTGCTCTAGTTTGGGATCAACACCATCAGCACTGGTCCCCCTGTTTATGTGGAATTACTCCTCGGGTTCATGAGCCCTATGCCAATTAATTAATTAATTCAGTATTATTATGTAGGCAAATGTTAAAACCAATGTTGGGCCTTGCTAGAAGAGTTTTTTTCAAAGCGAACTGTCAAGAAGGGCCCATAAACCCTCATCATGTTAGGGACGCAAAATAAAGGAACATAACACCAGTATGACAGAAACAAGGGCGGCAAGAGTGGAACAAAACACCAGGCATAAGGCCGAGCCTTCCACCCTTTACCAAGTATATATGTGCATTAATTAAATAAGAGATATTGTGATATGCCAAGATATCCAGGATATCCATGTCCCAACATGGAACAACCTGCAACTAGAAACGCTATAAGAGGGTCTGAGCAAAGCGATAACATATCCAAACAATAGTTTGCTGGGATGGTGGAAAAGGTTAGAATCTATTTCATGGCATATTGGGAGGCTTGATAAACACGTGGTAGGAAGCGCAACATAGCGATAGCACCGAGACAACTAGCATAGCAATGATAGTAGTGAGATCCAGGTGTCGGTGGGAAACGACACCTATGGGATCACTGGAATCCCTACTACGGTTGCGGGGCGCGGGGATCGTGAGAAGAGCGGGACTAGTAGACAGCACAAAGGGGATTTACCCAGGTTTGGGCCACAAAACCCTACGATCCTGCTTTGGTGGATGTATTTAGTGTTCTTGAGCTCTTGAATTAGCTCTGGGTGCTACTAGGTTCAAAAGAGCCGAATCCTTCTCCAGTGCGCCATGGGCCTCCTTTTATAGGTGAAAGGGGCTTCCACAATGGCACACAGGAGGTGGAAAGTGCTACAGTGTTGTGAGCTTATCGCTGGTATTACAGGACAAAGTGCATTTAATGCGAGGCTTAGGTGTCTCTTCACTTTATCAGGGACGGGAGCGAGGCCCGTCCCGTCCGTTGCCTCTCCTCCTTGCTTTGACATGCGCCCTTGCCAGCGATGCATGCGGTGCCATGTAGGCAGGCAGGCAGCTAAGGTGGCGCGGTGGTGGAGCCTCCACGAAGGGCTGCATGTTGCCACGCAGGTGCCTGCCCAGCTGGTTCGGTGGGCAGCTGCATGCGAATGGCGGCGGAGACTTGGCTAGCTTGGGCCTGGCAGTGGCCCTGCTGGCGTGCATGGCGAGGGATTTGCCGGGTAGCCCGGCAATGGTCTTGCTGCGACACGCCGTCATCCCTGGCAAGGACCTTGCCGGGGGTCTCGTGGGCTTCCTCGACAAGAACCCTGCCGAGGATTGTTGCCTTCCTATCCTCATTCAATCTTGACTATCCTTTGTCTTCACAAATATCTGCATGCCACCACGAAAGTGCCTCCCGAGCACTGTCCCAATGCGTTTGTCTAGTGTTGGTGGGATCAAAGGTAGCGCGCTCAGCTGGTGTGGGCGGGCTGGCCCGGAAAGGGTCTTGCCGGGGCTGCTGAGGCTGCCCCAGCAAGGGTCCTTGCCGGGGAAACCTGCTTCGTCCATCCGATCTTTGTGGCCTTGGTCCTTGTCGTTTCTTTGTTTGTCTTGTGCCTTCGGCTTCTCTCCGGCTTCCATTTCCTGCCCTGTTATGCGTGGCTGTGGCGGGTGGCTCTGACTGCCCGTGCACAAGTAAAGGGGTCAAAAGCAGAGCCCCTACTTTTGTACACCGACAGGAGTCCCCGGGCCTGGGCCATACATAAGCGCAGCATGTTGTTGGGCCAGGCCTAGAACGGTGTGCGGGCAGTTGGGGCGGATTTTTACGGCGGTAACTGTTCCGTCCGCTGTGCTTCCCCATGACCTGCGTCGAATGCGCGACGTGGGGGTCGTGCGTGCGCATGACGGAAGCATGCTGGCATCATCCCGTGGTGGACAGTAAAGAGGCGGCTTGTGTGTCTCTTTGAGACCGCGGGGCCACTTCTCATTTACTGCCCTCTCTTGGGAATAGTCGCTCCACGCATTCCACCACGCCTATCCCTCACGCCACATTCGCTGCATGCACGATGCAGGGCGAATGACAGGCGCGTGGGATGTGGGAAGTTGTGCGCGTGCGCGGGTCGATTCCCATGCGCCTTCAATGGAGCGGGGAGGGCGGTCAACGGCCCCGCTTGCTATCACTTCAACGGGCCGGATTGGCCGAGAGGGGCGGCCGAGCCTCGCCCCCGCCCCTTTATAAAGAGGGGAGCGGGAGGAACGGTGCCCCTCAACCATTCGTCATCTGCCTCTCCCCATTCCTGCTTCCTCCTTTCTTCTGCCATGGCGAGGGGGCGTGGCGACGCTTCATCGATGGCGCCGAGGGTCTCGGCTCGACAACACATCGCTCCTCTCCTAGAGCTCGTGGCGGTGGATCCACCTGTTAGAGGGAGGGGGAGGGGGCGAGGTCGAGGCCGCCGTGGCGCTCGAGGGAGAGGAGGACGGGGCGGTAGATCGATTTCGCCTCCGCCAGCGGCCCCTCCTCTGGTGGAGGGCCACGTCGGGGACAACCCTTGCGAGTTCTTCATTACGCTGCGCCAGCCGCCGCGCTGTCGTCTTCGCCTCTCGACTCCGTTTGCGCCGGAGATGGAGCTGGATCCACCGCAAGCGTTGCGGCTGCATATGAGGGGTTGTGCGAATAGCGGCATATGGGCCGATGTCGTGTTCCCTTCCCCTCATGTCATGTACCTTCGTCGAGGGTGGAAGACCTTCGCCCGCGTCCATAGCTTGATGGAGGGGCTCACTCTCCATTTCAAATTAATGGAGTGTGGCCTCCTCTCCGTCAAGATCTTCAGGCACTTTGGGGCTAGCGTAAGGTGCTGCGTCGAGAGCTCCTCCGATGATGAAGATTCCTCCTCGAGCAAGGGTGATGAGGAGGACAGCGGCAGTGACAACTAGGTGTCGGGCACCGCTCCAGGTGGCACCAGTGACCCCATCATCCGTGTCGCCGGCTCCTTGAACTTCTCGGGGTCGCCTCCTTGGGCGGCTGGCGTGGGGAGGCTGTGGAAGAGTAAGAGGGCGGGCGGCAAGGCCATCAAGTCGGAGTACGCGGGCACCGATGCCTTCGTAGCGTAATGACTGTCCTGCCGCCTCGTCTTCCAGCTCTTCTACCTTCATCATCATCACCAGCCTCCCTTTGGGGTGGCCACCGGGAAGTTCTCCTAGTGCCTTCTATTGCTCGTACTTCGCCTAGGCACCAATTTTGCCCTTTTGCCTTCTTGCTCCATTTCCTGAGGAGAGGGACAATAAAGGGATTACGGGCACCTTATCTCTTTTTAGTCCTGTAAGCCTTCGGTCCTTTGTTAGATTTAAAACTTGTAATCCCCCTGTTCATGTTTTTCATTCCGTATGAACTGTACCTATACGAGATGTTTTTAATGAAAAAGGATGTTTGCCGGGCTTTTTGTTCACCGGTGAAACCCACGGCAAGGATCGAATCCTTGTTGCCATCTAAGGTAAGCGTTTTTCGCCCGGCAACAGGCCTCGCTGTTCCCCCATCTCGCTCGACCTTTCTCACGCTCTTGGCGGAGGCAGGGATGAGATGAGTTTGGGCTCCATGTTCTATCCCCTTGCTGCCGCGACTACGACCAACCTCGGACCCAGGAAATAATCCGTGGGTTTGGAAAGAGGGGAGCACGGTAGCTTGGATATAAAATGCGGTTTCACATCCCCCAGTTCATAACGAGATGCATGATAGAGGATAAAGGACTTATCTGGACCTGCAGCCCCTGGCAACCTTGGCTTGTCGCGGACGGATCCTTGTATTTGCAGCCCCCGGCAACCTTGGCTTGCGGGGCACCGGTCCGCTCCTCTCTTCCAAACAGCTCGGCAGAAATACTTGCGTGTCCTATGAACCAAAAAGGACAGGGAAGAAACAGAGGGATGCACACTCGACCTCTAAGCTAGGGGTTAGCCGCTGCCAATCACTATCAACCCTAACCGAGGAGGAGACTTGACCTAGCATGCATGCTATAACTTAGGGCGCCAACGCTTCGTTTATTAGTGCTCAGGGTCTGCGCCTGGCTTTGTACAAAGTGTTACATGGCTTGCCGGCAAGGCTTGTACAAAAGGGTGGCCTGCCGGGAGGCCCGACAGCCGCGCCTTATGGGTAAAACTTGCGAAGATGCTCGATGTTCCAGGTGTTACTCACTGGAACGACATCTTCGTTCTCCAGGCGGACTACTCCGGCCCTGGTGACTCGTGTTACCCGATAAGAGCCTTCCCACTTCGATGTCAACTTGTTGGAATTCTTGGCCGACTGAACGTGCCGAAGAACAAGGTCGCCTTCCTCAAGGCTCCGGGCATGGACCTTGCGGCTATGGGAGCGGCACAAGGCTTGCTGGTAGCGTGCTGCTCTCACAGCCGCCCGCAGACGATCTTCCTCAAGGAGCGTCGCGTCATCTTGCTGCAATCACTATTGCTCAAGCTCATCATAAGCGAGAACTCGAGGTGACCCGTATATGAGTTCCGTGGGGAGAAATGCTTCTGCCCCGTAGACCAGGGCAAATGGTGTGTGGCCGGTGGCTCGATTTGGCGTCATTTTGATCGGCCAAAGAACCGCCGGCAACTCATCAATCCAGCGTCTTCCACTTTTGCGCAGCCTGTCAAAAGTCTTCATTCTTAAGCCTCGCAGGACTTCAGCATTTGCTTTCTCCGCTTGGCCGTTGCTCCGTGGATGTGCCATGGAGGCAAAACAGACCCTGCTGCCGAGATCCTGAATGTATTGCATGAAGGTGTGGCTCGTGAACTGTGTGCCATTGTCGCTGATGATCCTGTTGGGTATCCCAAAACGGCACACTAGTCCCTTAAAGAACTTGATGGTTGACTGCGTTGTCACCTTCCTCACTGCTTCCACCTCTGGCCACTTTGTGAAATTGTCGATTGCGACGTACAAGTACTCAAAGCCCTCGACAACACGAGGTAAGGGGCCCAATATGTCGAGCCCCCAGACCTAGAAGGGCCAGGAGAGAGGGATAGTTTGAAGGGCTTGAGCTGGTTGATGAAGCTTCTTCGAATGGAACTGGCACGCTTCACACTTGGTTACTAGTGTCATCGCATCCTGGAGGGCGGTGGGCCAGAAGAAACCTTGCCGTAAAGCCTTGCCGACAAGGGCCCTCGACCCTATGTGGGAGCCACATATGCCTCCATGTATCTCTGCCAACAGCTTTAGTCCTTCCTCCTGGCAGATGCACTTTAATTTCACCCCATTAGGTCATTTTCTGTACAATAGGTTATCAACGAATTGGTACAGAGCAGACCGGCCGGCTACTCTTTCTGCCTCTTCCTGCTCCTCAGGAAGCTCTCCTTTTTGAAGGAATCGGACGGTGTGTTGCGCCCATGCCGGAGCATGTGGCTCAATGACAAGAACCAAAGGCATCTCTTCTGCCATGGGAGCGGCCGCCTCCATAGCCATGACCTGAGGTCCTGCCGGAGTCGGTTGTCCCGCGGCAGGATCGGCATCCACGGCAACATCTTCGCCGACGGCTCCGGGGAGCTTGGTGGGGAAGTACTTGCCGGAGCCTAGCTTCCTCCGCTTGTTCTGCCCGGTCGACGGCTCAACGGATGGTTGAGTTAACTGAAGCACAAAAGTACCTGGTTCCATAGGTAGCTTGAGGGCAGCGCGCTTTGACAGGTAGTCGGTGATGTTGTTCTCCGTCTAAGGGACATGCTCCGCTTGTATACCATCAAAGTGCTCCTCCAGTTTCCTCACCTCATCTACATAAGCTTCCATCAACGGGCTTTGATAATCTTTGTTGACCTGCCTGACGACGAGTTGCGAGTCGCCCCTGACGATGAGCTTTTTAACTCTGAGGTCCGCCGGTCCTGAGACCGGCAAGCAAACCCTCGTACTCGGCGGTGTTGTTGGTTGACATCTCCCGGGGAAAGTGCATTTGGATGACGTACTTGAGGTGCTCTCCGGTGGGTGCGACAAGCAACACACCAACACCGGCACCTTGCAGCGAAAAGTCCCCATCAAAGTACATGATCCCGTTGCCGCTTGTTTCCTCGCTGGGGAGAGTAGTCTCCTGTACCACTTCATCAGGCGTCGAGGTCCATTCTGCAACAAACTCCGCCAAGACTCTGCTCTGGATCGTCGAGGTACTTTCAAACTTTAGACCAAAACTTGAAAACTCCAGGGCCCATTCCACGATCCTTCATGTTGCATCTGGGTTATGCAGTATCCGTTGCAATGGAAGGCGGGTAACCATGGTGATCTCGTGTGTTTGGAAGTGGTGGCGCAGCTTCCTAGAGGCCATAAGGTGGCCGAAGAGAAATTTTTGCACACCTGAATACCTCGACCTAGCTCCCTGCAAGAGGTAGGTGACGAAGTAAACCGAGTGCTGCACCATCTTCTTCCTTTGCGCCACTTCACCTGGCCATGCGGGTCCTGTCGTACTGGCGCCAGTCTTGCCAGGACCGAGTCCTGCCAGGGACTCAGTCTTGCCGGGACTGAGCCCTGCCGAGGAGGGTTCTGGCCCGCCAACTGTTGACTCTACCACTGCTGATGTCTCCTCATCGACCTCTCTCTCCGCCACCAATGCGGCGCTAACCACTTGGTTTGTTGCCGCTAGATATAGCAGCAATGGTTCTTGTGGTTTGGGTGCAACCAGCACCGGGGCAGAGGAGAGGTACTTCTTCAAGTCTTGCAACGCCGCCTCGGCCTCTAGGATCCACTCCACTGGGCCCATTTTCTTTAAGATCTTGAAACAGGGGAGGGCACGCTGCACGGATTTCGAGATGAATGTGCTCACGGCGACAACGCAGCTAGTGAGCCGACGCAGGTCCTTGATCCGTTTGGGTGCCTCAATCTTCTTGATGGCCCTAATCTTGTCTGGGTTTGCCTCAATCCCGCGCTGCGACACAAAGAACCCGAGAAGCTTGCCAGACGGGACACCGAAGACACACTTCTCAGGGTTCAATTTGAGGTTGATCTTGCGCAGGTTTCTGAATGTTTCCTCCAGATCTTACACAAGTGTTGCTTTGTCCTTGGTTTTGACCACTATGTCATCCATATAAAATTCCATATTTCTATGTAGCTGGGGTTCAAAACCAATTTGGATTGCTCTTGCAAAGGTTGAGCCAGCACTCGTCAACCTGAAAGGCATCCATAAAAAGCAATACGTACCACATGGGGTGATGAATGCTTTCTTTTCCTCGTCTTCTTTTGTCATGAAGATCTGGTGGTATCCTGAGTAGGCGTCAAGGAATGATAACAGGTCACACCCAGCCGTGGAGTCAACAATCTGGTCGATGCACGGTAACGGGAAGGGATCCTTTGGACATGACTTATTGATGTCTGTGTAATCAATACACAGCCTCCACTTCCCATTTGCCTTGCGCACTACTACCGGATTGGCCAACCATGTCGGATGGAGTACTCCTCTCACCAAGCCTGCCGCCTCTAGCTTTCTGATTTCCTCCGTGATGAACTCCTGCCTCTCCAGAGCTTGCTTCCTGACCTTCTTCTTAACGGGCCACGCATGAGGACAGACAACAAGGTGGTGCTCAATCACCTCCCTGGGAACGCCGGGGATGTCGGAGGCTTGCCATGCAAACACATTGACATTCGCCCGCAGGAAGGTGACGAGCTCGCTTTCCTATTTGCCGTCGAGGGTGGAGCTTATGGTAAAAGCTCCCCCCATGCCATCCTCCATGACGGGCACCTTCTTGGTCTCTGGTGGTGTGGCTCTGGACTTCTTTCTCTTGCCGGCGGAGCTCTCTGGCATGTTCTCAACGGGAGCACAACACCCCGAAGAGGTGCGCTTGCTGGAGTGGGTGCGAGGGGTCTTGCCGGTCTTCTTCCTCCTCGGGGTTCCGTCGGCAGGAGCAGGTGCCTTAGCGGTAGCTGCTGCAATTGCTTCCCGGTAGAGTTGGTCGGCGCAGATCAACACATATTTCTGGTCGGAGGGGACAGTGATGATGTTCATCGGCCCGGGCATCTTCAGCATGTTGTAGGCGTAGTGTGAAGCTGCCATGAACTTGGCTAGTGCCGGGCAGCCGAGGATCCCGTTGTAAGGCAAGGGGATCTCGGCTACATCGAAAACAATCCTTTCCATCCAATGGTTCAGCTCGCCTCCGAATGTCACGAGCAGCGTGACCTTTCCCTTTGGCTGGCTCCTCCCCGGGTTAACCCCTTGGAACGTGCCCGTCTCCTCGAGGTCTCCATCGGGGATCTGCAGCCTTTTGACCACGACACGCGAGATCAAGTTCAGGCCGGCCACTCTGTCAACCAACATCTTTGTCACCTTGAGGTTGCGGATTGTTGGTGAAACCAACAATGGCAAGCACCCGACTGCAGTAGTGCGGTCAGGGTGGTCCTCGGTGTCGAAGATGATGGGCGTGCTGGACCATTTCAGCGGCTTCCGTGCGTCGAACGATGGCTCCACCGCCATGATCTCACGCGCCCACTGCTTGAGTTGGCGGTGGGACATATGCAGCGAGGCGCCACCATCGACGCACATGGCCTCTGTGGCTTTCTGAAACTCGTGGTCGCCGGACTTGTCGTCCTCGTTATGATCATCGTCTTCCTGCTTCTTGTCGCGGCCCCGGGCGGGCCTCTTCTGCTGATTATCCTTTCCGCGGCGGCCTCCTTGGCCGCCATGCTTCTTGCCGGATCCCTCGGCACCATATGGGACTTTCTCCTTGTCCCTCCGCTCATACTCGGCTTTCTGCTTCTCAGCGAGTAGCTCTACCTGCCGACAGTTTTGGAGGTCATGGCCCTTGGTGCGGTGGATCTTGCAGTACTGCTTGTCGGAGCCTCCTCGCTTGTCGGCAGCCGCCAAGGCCCGGCAAGAGACACACCCGGCAACCTCCTTACTGGGGTCGCTTGCCTTGGTCTTCTTGGTGGCGCCGGTGTCGTCGGATCCCTCGACGGCAAGCACGGCCTTGCCCTTGCACTTCCTGTTACGGTGTCGGCCCTTCTTCGCTGGGGTTGCGGTGTCGCCAGTGGAGTCGGTTTCTGCACCGACATCTTCGCTGGGGTACTTCCTTCCCTCTTCAGTGCGAGCGCATCGATCGGCCAGGACATAAAGCTCGGCCACATCCTTGACTTTGTTCATCACCAGCTCTTCGCGCATCTTGCGGTTGCGCACATTCTGGTGGAACGCACTAATCACGGCGGCGGAATGAACATCGGGGATGTTGTACTGCACCCGGTGAACCTTTGGATGTACTTGCGCACGTTTTCTCCTTCCTTCTGGGGGATGATGTGTAAATCACTCGCCTGACCATGAGCTTGGTGACCTCTGGTAAAGGCGCCAACAAACTCATGGCACAGATCCGCCCAAGAAGAGATGGAATCCACTGGCAAGTGCATCAACCATGACATAACATTAGGCTTGAGTGCCAACGTGAAGTAGTTGGCAAGCACCTTATCGTCGCGGGCCTCAGTAGCTTGCATCGCGATGGTGAGGAACTCTGACGGGTGAGTCTTGCCGTTGTACTTCTCGCCAACGTCGGGCTTGAATGTACGGTGGGAGGGCCACTGGAACTGCCGCAGCACACGGGTGAAAGCCGAACAACACACCTCGTAGGGTAGGCCACCGTAGCCTCCCGGCACTGGGTGGTCTGTAGCAGGCCCTGGCCGCCTGTCCGACTGGTGGCGCGCATCACGTCAGCGCTCAATGGTAGTTCGAGCGTCCTCATGAACCTGCTCCCGTAGGACTTGACGCTGATCGTGGTTGGTTTGCGGGTCGAACGACGTGATGGAGATATCATCACGAGCGTCGTCGCGACAGACGGACGCCTGGGGTGGCCGGGATGGAGGTGGGGTGTATACCGTGGCCACATCACCTGCGGCACGGCCTCCGCTGGCATGCGGTGGCCCGGCGGAGCGACGGCCTACGGGTCCCATCGGCCGCAACTCATCGTTGTTGGCGATGCCGATGAGGCTTCAGATGGTGGCCCTCCATTAGTCGAGCTTCTCCGTGGCGGGAGGAAAATCGAGGAGCAGCTGTGCGCGTGCTAGGGCTTCCGCTGGCGTGGGTGGCGGCCAAAGCTGGGTGGACCGTGATGCGCCTCGACTTTTAACCACGTTAGAAGGAGCTGCGTCACGGCCCCGCAGCCGTTCACCACCTCCATCAGCACCTCAGCGCGCATGCTGGCCCTCCTCATCATGTGATGGGCGCACGGGACTCTTCCCAGGGTGGCGCGCAGGGTCATCGGCAGGGTGACGCTGCTCATCACGCACAACCTGGGAAGAGCACGCCGTGGGCGCCGGTGTTGGCGTCTTGGAGGTCGCCACGCCGCCATCTGGCGCAATGGCGGCCCCCCTGGAGGGCCCCGCGCCGCCTGCGGGGGGCCCGACTCCATCTATGGAGCCCACGACTAGTGGCTCGTCGCCTGGCGCGCGAACGATGCCACTCGCCAGGCTTGGACCGCCAGGGCGATGCGGATGTTCGCGGGCCGCGCCACGGGTTCTCTCCGTGACTGGCCCGCTACTGGTCCGCACCGGTACTGGCAACCCGGTCCCGGACGAACCGATCGCCGTTGTTGTCTTCTTCTTAGGAGCCATGGCGATGAAGAACAGCTAGGTCAAATGCTAGACCAGATTCTCACAATTGCGCCCCCTACCTGGCGTGCCAAAGATGTCGGTGGGAAAGGACACCTATGGGATCACTGGAATCCCTACTACGGTTGCGGGGCGCGGGGATCATGAGAAGAGCGGGACAAGTAGACATCACAAAGGGGATTTACCCAGGTTCGGGCCACAAAGATGCGTAAAACCCTACGATCCTGCTTTGGTGGATGTATTTAGTGTTCTTGAGCTCTTGAACTAGCTCTGGGTGCTGCCAGGTTCGAAAGAGCCAAATCGTTCTCCAGTGTGCCATGGGCCTCCTTTTATAGGCGAAAGGGGCTGCCACAGTGGCACACAGGAGGTGGAAAGTGCTACAGCGCTGTGAGCTTATCGCTAGTATTACAGGACAAAGTGCATTTAATGCGAGGCTTAGGTGTCCCTTCACTTTATCGGGGACGGGAGCGAGGCCCATCCCGTCCGTCGCCGCTCCTCCTTGCTTTGACACGCGCCCTGGCCAGTGATGCATGCAGTGCCATGTAGACAAGTAGGCAGCTGAGGTGGCGCGGTGGTGGAGCCTCCACAAAGGGCTGCATGTTGCCACGCAGGTGCCTGCCCAGCTGGTTGGGTCGGCAACTACATGCGAATAGCGGCGGAGACTTGGCTAGCGTGGGCCTGGCAGTGGCCCTGCTGGAGCGCTTGGCGAGGGCCTTGCCGGGTGGCCCGGCAAGGGTATTGCCACGGCACGCTGTCATCCCCGGCAAGGACCTTGCCGGGGGTCTCGTGGGCTTCCTCGGCAAGAACCCTGCCGAGGATTGTTGCCTTCCCATCCTCATTCGATCTTGACTATTCTTTGTCTTCACAAAGATCTGCATGCCACCACGGAGGTGCCTCCCGAGCCCTGTCCCAATGCGTTTGTATAGCGTTGGAGGGCTCAAAGGTAGCCCGCTCGGCTGGTGTGGGCATGCTGCCCCGGCAAGGGTCTTGCCGGGGAAACCTGCTTCGTCCATCCGATCTTTGTTGCCTTGGTCCTTGTTGTTGCTTTGTTTGTCATGTGCCTTCGGCTTCTCTCCGGCTTCCCTTTCCTGTTCTGTTATGCGTGGCCGTGGCGGGTGGCTCTGACTGCCCGTGCACAAGTAAAGGGGTCAAAAGCAGAGCCCCTACTTTTGTACACCAACACCATGGTAACGGTAATCTTGCCTGAAATCCTACTAGGTTGAAGAACGAGTCCATGAAGAAGACGAATGGGCATAGACAAACCAAGTGTAGTCAAATGAATCCTCACGATCGCAATGAAACAGGAACTATCGAGAAGAAGCACAACCGGAAAGAAGCAAACAACAAGGTAAACACCCAACATATAAACATGGCATGATGCTCAACCAAGTATGAGGCATGACAAGGCTATATGGTGCTACTCATGGAAAGAGATGATGCATACAAGAACATCACATCAAAGCAAGTTTAAATGAGGCCAGAAACAACATATAAGAATTATGGTAAGTCCTCATATGCAAATTTTGATATTGGTCCAGATCTGAACAAAACATTAATTTGAAGTTGTTAAATAGGAAGTTAAAGTGCACCATGATGATCTACATGAATTCGTAGTCAAGTTACATATAAAGTTCATTTAATTCGAAGCTACGACCTAGAAGATATGAGCAAAATAAGTTAAACATGGCATTGATGCAAAATGCATACAAACATCAAGCACACACCTCAAAACATGGATGCAACAATATAATATGAAACATGCAATTCTAAGCAAGTTTCATATAGAGCATGTTCAAAACGGAGCAACGGTGCAGCACATATAATCCAAACAAGTTATAACAACAATCTGCCCGAAACAGTAAGTTGGCACTTTGAAATCATCAAAACAACATGCTACAGGAAACATATGAACACAAACTTGATATTCACTCAAAGTACAGACAACATGCTCCAAATATCATTAAGGTTAAGTTTCATAGGCATCAATATTAAACCAAGATGATCGATGCAAAAAGCAACTTGACAACACAGATTATGACTTGGTGAAAAACAGGGCACATGCATGAGCACAATTAATATGATGACATGTAAAAGGCATGAAACAAAGAGGCTACAACAACTATACATAGAAACCAAGGGCATGGAATCAACTTACACATAACAAATAGCAAATAACATCAAGGCATCATATGCATATGACTCATGTATTAGTGATAACTAACAAGACATATTTGAAAGTTGTAACAGTTTCTGCAAGTATAAAATAACAACATTATCATAGCATGTTTGCAAGCTTGTAACAGAGGTCATATTAAGTCAAAAATTAACAAACAAGGCATGTGGACAAAGTACTCATAGCATACTTCAGTTCATGTAATTGGAGACTCTCCAAAAGAGGCATAGATTAATTACTATCAAGCTCATAACATGGCATCATGAAGTTAACGAAAAACTGGAACATCATTTATGCATGTTCATGGCAATGAAAACATATTCTACAGGACATATATGACGCATCAAATGGCATGGCAAGATAGAGCATCACAGACATCAAAAAAAGTCAACTAGGCATCTCCATATTATGCATGAATTTGATGGTAGCATCAAGCAAACATAGCAACATGATATAACAGTTTCAGACTTGATAGAGCATTAACAGCAAGTAGCCCACTTCACAAGCTTTATGTACTCACCAAATGGCATATAAAAATAAATGGATTGCACCACTGCAAATATGCATGATTATGCTCCTAAAAAAATGTTGACATGATGCCCAAAAGAAAATCACACAACAAGATACAAAAATGACAAAATGACAACTTATAACAGTATCAACATTTAACATCAGCAAGCACCTTGCCAACAGAGATTAACATGTCAAGATGCACCCTAACATGAATGCAAATCACATCAAGATGTACATCACTCTGAGAAGAATATTTTCACATCAAAATCATCACCATAGGATCAACACAAAGTTACAACACTCACAAGATGCATACATGATGTTAACAGGCAGCAGATTTCAATAGTTTATATCACTTAGCAGTTTTGCGGTGAAGATTAAGGCATCAATATGAACAGTAACATGCATGCAAATTACACTATCATGTAGAGCATCAAGAGATGAACATTTTGACATATCATACACGCAAATCGGAGCAACATGCACAAAGTTACGCTAGGTGAAACAAGTGCACATGAGATGAAAAATCTAGGACCTGAGGCAGCGACGCGCGGTGGTGGCGGCGGCGGAGCGGCAGCGAGGGGGCGGCGAGGAGATGGTGAGGCGAGGCTGCAGCTGCGCGGGCGCGATCTGGCGGTGGTGGCGCGAGGTGGCGGCGCGGCGGCACGGCGTGGGGAGGCGGACGTCGGTGGCGAGCGGGGGCGCGGGTGGTCGGGCAGTGGGGAGACGAGGCATGGGGCGCGCGGGCGCGGTGCGGCCTGGGGATGGGCTGGCCTTGGGCTAGCGAGCCGCGGTGGCGGGAGGCACGGGGATGACATGTGGCGGGCCACGGTTGGCTGCATGTGGCGGTGGATGCGTCCGGCGGTGGGGTGGATGTGTCCGGCGACGGGAGGAAGGAGGAGACTAGGGTTTTGCCCGAAAATGGAGGGGAGGGGACGTTTTTATAGGTAGAGGTAGCTAGGAGAGGGCTATTGAGGTGTGGTTTTTTCCCACACGATCGTGATCCATTGACGGAGAGCGTGGAGGGGGTTTAGGTGGGCTAGTGGGCTTTTATGGAGGGGTGCTGGGATGCAAAGAGAAATGGGTCCGGCGGTTAATGCGGTTAACCGCTGGGGCATCAGACGACCTCCAAATGGAACGAAATTTGGCAGGAGGTCTACCGGTAATGTACCAAGACCACTCGTCAACTCTCGTCCTATTCCGAGAACATTTTCTCCCACTCACGAAACAAGATTTGGGAGGTGCGACGGGTGCGTGCGAGTGTGTCTGTGCTCAGAACGGACAACAGAGAGAACCGATAGAACCCAGATGGATGCTAGTTTTGAAAAACATGCAGATGAAATGCACATGATGACATGGCAAAGTGCAACACCCAAGCAAATGACATGGCAATGACAACGAATAACTGGAAGACACCTAGCGCATCGGTCTCGGGGCGTTACAATATCGACAAGGCTGCACAGCAAGAAGATGGGTCGGCGGCGAGGAGGCCGCACAGCAAGAAGAAGGGTCCCCGGCAAGGAGGCGCCACTTCAAGAAGAAGGGTCGCTGGCAAGGAGGCAGCGCTGCAAGAAGAAGGGTGGCTGGCGAGGAGGCGACACTACAAGAAGAAGGGTCGCCAGTGAGGACGCTGAGCTGCCAGTAAGCAGCAGTGAAGGTTTGAACTTGGAAAGCAAGGAGGAATAGTGGAAATGTGGATTTTGGTGGGAGGGAGGGGGCGGGGAGATAGATATTTCCGTGGTGGCAAAAAAAAGTCACACGATGCCGCGAGAAACTGGCATCCAAGGGTGGTTCAAGCGGGGGCGATGGACTGTAGACGACGAAGCTTCCTACGCAAGCCAGACAAGACGGTGCGCCTAGATATTTTTATCGCATCCCACATGATTCTTTCTAGTGAACTGTTTGTGTTATACCTAATTTTTTTCATTATGTTTTGAAAGACAAAATGGTGTTACAGAGGGAAAGGATGGTGTTTGAATTGCTAGAACATTTATGTACAGTGAACATGCAACAACATGAGTGTCATGTTTAAATTTGGAATTATTCCGGGTTCGTTTGGCATTTTTATGGATAAATTGAGTTTCTCAGCATTTAATGTGCATAATTCAAATTTGAACTACAAGCACATGCTCCAGTGCCCCAAAGTTTGTTGAAAAATCACGTGTGTGTCTTTGGGTGAATTTATAGGTCCCATGCAAGAAATGGGAATTAAATTCAAACATCTGGGCATCGTGGCTCGGTCGGGAACAATGAGAAACTTGGTTTTAAAATTCCTGGAAATTCAAAACTCACCTGAAAATCATGAAACTTGGCATGGTGTAATTTCATGGCACCAACATGTTGTGGTAAAAAAATTGGCCGCATTTGGACAAGTTTTTGGTATAAGTTTGTTGCAAACCAGAGCTTCTCTCGAGAAGACTCGTGGTTCCCGAGGGGGGACGTGTCACCTTTGTGTTCAAAAGGATATACGCTGCCTTCCCCCCTTACTTTTTTATAGAGGCAACATAGAACTATATGAGTGCCGTGTTAAAATTTGGAATTATTCTGGGTTCATTTGGACTTTCTTATACATTAATTGAATTTCTGGTCATTTAATATGCATAATTCAAATTTGAACTACAAGCACATGCTCCAATGACCAAAGTTGGTTGAAAAATCACATGTGTGTCCTTGGGTGAATTTATAGGTCCCATGCAAGAAATGGGAATGAAATTCAAACATCTGGGTGTCGTGTCTCGATCTGAAAGATTGAGAAACTTGGTTTTTAATTGATGTAAATCCAAAACATGCCTGAAAATCATGAAACTTGGCATGGTGTCATGACATGGCACCAACATGCTACGGTAAATTTTTTGGCCGAATTGGGACAAGCTTTGGTATACGCTTCTTGCAAATCGGAGCTTCTCTCAAGAAGGCTCGTGGTTCCGAGAGGAACGTGTCACCTCCGTGTGCGAAAGGACATACGTACACTGCCTTCTCCTTCCTTAATTTTTTACGCAGGCAGATTAGACCAAATAGAAGTATCATGCTAAATTTTGGAATTATTCCGGGTTTGTTTGGCCTTTTTTATACATTAATTGAATTTCTGGTCATATAATGTGCATAATTCAAATTTGAACTACAAGCACATGCTCTAGTGCAACAAAGTTGGTTGAAAAGTCACATGTGTGTCCTCGGGTGAATTTCTAGGTCCCATGCAAGAAATGGGAATGAAATTCAAACATCTGGGAGTCGTGGTTCGGCCAGAAAGATTGGGAAACTTGGTTTTTTTAATTCATGTAAATCCAAAACACAACTGAAAATCATGAAACTTGGCAGGTGTCATGACATGGCACCAACATGTTGCGGTAATTGTTTTGGCCGAATTGGGACAAGCTTTGGTATAAGTTTTTGTCAAACCGGAGCTTCTCTCAAGAAGGCTCGTGGTTCCGAGAGAGAAACGTGTCACCTCTGTGTGCGAAACGACGTACGTACAGTGCCTTCTCTTGCCTTAATTTTTTTACATGGGCAGGTTAGACCAAATAGAACTATCATGCTAAATTTTGGAATTATTCCGGGTTCATTTGGATTTTTTATACATTAGTTGAATTTTGGGGTATTTAATGTGCATAATTCAAATTTGAACTACAAGCACATGCTCCAGTGCACCAAAGTTGGTTGACAAATCACATGTGTGTCTTTGGGTGAATTTCTAGGTCCCATGCAAGAAATAGGAATTAAATTCCAACATCTGGGCGTCATGGCTCGGCCGGAAAGATTGAGAAACTTGGTTTTTCAATTCATGTAAATCCAAAACACACCTGAAAATCATGAAACTTGGCATGGTGTCATGGCATGGCACCGACATGCTGTGGTAATTTTTTTGGCCGAATTGGGACAAGCTTTGGTATAATCTTCTTGCAAACCGGAGCTTCTCTCAAGAAGGCTCGTGGTTCTGAGAGGGAACGTGTCACCTCCATGTGTGAAACAACATACGTACACTGCCTTCTCCCGCCTTAATTTGTTTACACAGACATATTAGACCAAATAGAAGTATCATGCTAAATTTTGGAATTATTCCGGGTTCGTTTGGCCTTTTTATACATTGATTTAATTTTTGGGCATTTAATGTGCATAATTCAAATTTCAACTACAAGCACATGCTCCAGTGCACCAAAGCTGGTTGAAAAATCACTTGTGTGTCCTTGGGTGAATTTTTAGGTCCCATGCAAGAAATGAGAATGAAATTCAAACATCTGGGCGTCGTGGCTCGGCTGGAAAGATTGTGAAACTTTGTTTTTTAATTCCTGTAAATCCAAAACACGGCTGAAAATTATGAAACTTGGCTGTCACTAGGAAAGAACACTGCAAGATTGAACCCAAAGCTAAGCACTTCTCCCATTGCAAGAAAAACCAATCTAGTAGGCCAAACTAAACCGATAATTCGAAGAGACTTGCAAAGATATCAATTCATGCATACAAGTGGAGAGAAGAACCAAATAATATTCATAGATAATCTGATCATAAATCCATAATTCATCGGATCTCGGCAAACACACCGCAAAAGAATATTACATCGAATAGATCTCCAAGAATATTGAGGAGAACATGGTATTGAGTATCAAAGAGAGAGAAGAAGCCATGTAGCTACTAGCTATGGAGCCATAGGTCTGTGGTAAACTACTCACGCTTAATTGGAGAGGCAATGGTGTTGATGTAGAAGCCCTCCATGATTGAATCCCCCTCCGCCAGGATGCCGGAAAAGGCCCCTAGATGGGATATCACGGGTACAATACGTTGCGGCGGTGGGAAGGTGGTTTCGTGGCTCCCCTGGATGTTTTCAGGGTATAAGAGTATATATAGGCGAAGGAACTAGGTCAGGAGACCCACGGGGGGGCCACAAGGCAAGAACACGCGCCCTCCACCCTCGTGGCCGCCTTGTTGCGTCTCCAACTTCATCTCCAAGTCTTGGGGTTTGCTTCTGGTCCAAGAAAGATCATCGCGAAATTTCATTCTGTTTGGACTCCGTTTGGTATTCCTTTTCTGTGAAACTCTAAAATAGGCAAAAAAGCAGAAACAAGCATTGGGCTCTAGGTTAATAGGCTAGTCCCAAAAATAATATAAAATAGCATATAAATGCCTATTAAACATCCAAAACAGATAATATAATAGCATAGAACAATAAAAAATTATAGATGCATTGGAGACGTATCATCCCTCCTCTTGCTCCACCATCTTGCTAGATCATCCATGGCGCCATCAAGGAGGTTCTCGGCCGCGGAGAAAGGAAAGGCCCCCAAGGAGGGGACGGACTCGCCTCTGCCCAAGAGGGGCCGTGGTTGCCCCCGCAAGTACGCTGCGACGTCGACAGCGGATCCCCGCGGGAGTGGGCGCCTGCTCTACAAGGTTGGCACTACCTCCGGTAGTCTTGTGGGCGCGTCTTCTTGTGGTGGGAGCCACCGTGGTCAAGGGAGCCGCTGCGAAAAGGCGAGGCGCACGGTATCCATTCGGCCAGCACGGTCGTGATCCCACTCAACCGACTCTCCCCCGGAGTTCGTGGTGTGGGTGGAGAAGCCTGCAGGCGCCTGGCTTTAGCTCCCAAGCTTCTTCGCGGGCGCGCTGCCGGCCGGGGGACCTGGTGGCTTCTGGCTTCAGGATGACGGCTGCTGTAGCAAGGCCTTGTGGGTGAAGGCCGAGGTCACAGCCGCCGGCAACGTGTTCCTAAACTGTGGGTGGCAGTTATTTGCCCGCATGCGAGACCTACGTTGGACGTGCACCCTCCACTTCAGGTATGACGGCTCACAACCCTCTACATGAGGATCTGTGGGGAGGATGGCCCGCGCATAGGGTCCTTCCCGAAGAGCGATATTGACGACGACAGCGATGATGACGGTGGATGGAGGGGCATCGTCATCGCAGGTGATGACC
The DNA here is from genome assembly GCF_018294505.1 of Triticum aestivum. Classification (NCBI taxonomy): domain Eukaryota; kingdom Viridiplantae; phylum Streptophyta; class Magnoliopsida; order Poales; family Poaceae; genus Triticum; species Triticum aestivum. The sequence continues at coordinate 380,796,281 of NC_057801.1, forward strand.
TCACCCTTGGCGATCATCGTGCAGCCTCCAGGAGCGGCGGCTTCTCCTCCGTGGAAAGCTCCACCGACAATGACTCCGACGAGCCGCCACGTCGCTGAGCCCGAATCTGGAGGGGAGATGAGTCGCTTCGCTGCTGTGCCCCGGTGAAGCGGGAGGAGGGCTCTGAGTGAGCCCGGGTGCTGCCGGAGCCAGACCTCAGGAGTTGTCGCTTTGTTTTCTTTCTTTCTTTTCTTTTGATGCAAAAAAGAAGTAGGAGGCCCTACTAAGGCGTATAATGGACTATGGCGCTTGTGCCGTTATGTTATTATTTCTATCCTTCCTCCTGATGCTTGTGTTGCTATTGGGTGTGGTTGGGATAACTTATCTTAGAGTTCCTGTTATGAACTTTGACACTTCGGGAGCGCTCCTTGTCGAGGGACACCCTTGTGGTCATCAGGCTTCAGGAGGGGGCTCTCGTAGTTGTGGGACTAGGAGGTCCCGGGGGCGCAGTGCCTGCAAGCTCATTCGAGAGCGTCGCATGAGGACACATGTTGGATTTCGGGTTCCACAAACCCTTGAGAGGTTCGAACTCTGGGGTGCGTGGGAAGAACTCAACCTCCCTAGTCTTCCTACTCGCAAATCTCACAGCCTAGCTCATCTAACTCAAGGGAAAGGACACAGGAGTTTACCCAGGTTTGGGCCACCTTCCGGTGTAAAACCCTAGTCCTGCTTTTGTGTTGGATTGGCCACGGTGGGCTGAGGATGAACTAGTACAGTGGAGAACCACCTTAGGAGGTGTGTTCTTGGGCTCAAGTGAGCTGGTGAAGGTGGAAAGGATTCGATCTCTCCTCCCTCCACTATGGTGGTGGATAGGTCCTATTTATAGTGGCCTTGGTCCTCTTCCCAAATGAAGGCGAGAAGGGATCCCACAATGGCCAAATTCGAAAGGGGACAACTAGTACATCTTATCCTAACGAAAGCAGTCTTCGCCTACAAAAGCCTCTGGTCGTGACGCCGCAGTGGGCTCGGTAATGGCCTCCGTCCTGTCATCCTGGCGGTCTTGGTCTTGTTGCACGAGAATGGAAAGCTTTGGCTGATTCGTCGGGACTCCGCGCTTGCGCTAGCTTCAAAGAGGAAACATGTACACTATGCCTGCTGGCGCCCGCCTGGCCTTGGTCGTCATGGCTCACGTCACCCGAACCTCGCAAGGTGAGGCTTGCATGGAAATCTCCACTCCTCGGGAGCCAGCCTGAGGAGGCTGCTCCCTTTGGAGGTCTTGGTGTCGTCCGCCTCGCGAGCCTTGGCCCCCTGCGAGGTTCTTGAGTTGTCGATGTCGAAGCTAGTCCGACTAGGCCGTTGATGGAGCCACGCCGTGGGCCGCAAGCAGGCAAGTCTGGGTACCCTTGTTCCCAGAATGCTGACAGTAGCCCCCGGGCCCAAGGCGCGCTCGAACATGGCTTCCCGGCGAAACCAAAGGGCAAGTGCGGACCATCATGCGCCCTAACCACCTGCGGCCTTGGTCAACGCGTGGCGATTGATGGGACGTGGATGTCTCCACTTCCCCACGCAGCCCTGGCAACTACTCCTGGCTGACAAAAAGGCTGGCACCCGCCGCTAAGCCTTTTTTACCTTCCCTTCGTCTTATTCTAGATCCCATTCTCCCTCCACATAGAAAACCTCCACATCTGCCGAACGTCTTCCCCAAGCTTGCGACTGATGGCCACCGACAAGGTGAAGTCTTCGGCACCGACCGGGTGCTCGGCTCCTTGGCTTGAGTCAGCCCTGAGCACGTCCACAATTGTCGAGGAGTAGCACCTTGCCGCCGCTCTCCAGCTGATGGTGGGCAGCAGCAATGAGGGGGAGAGACGATGCTCCGGGTCGGCTCCGCCAAACCAAAAACCTTGGGTGGTACCTTCTACCCCTTTTTCCTGCACAACTTCTTCGCTGGTCTGGTCCCTCCGTTCTCCAGTTTCTTCTATGCCATCCTTCGCCATTACGGGTGTAAGGGCATATTTCTCCCTATATGGTTTTGGTGATTGATGACAATGCATTTGCGGACTAATCGTGTGCATTAAGCATGTCAGATATCTCATGGCTAGGCACAAGACGATTTGGTGCCCCTCGGAGCCTAAGTGAAGACGGCATTTCTCTATGTTTCTTTTCGGTGGATTTGAGTCGTAGGAAAGCTGTACTATTAAGAGGGGGTCCACTTCAGAAAGGTCATGGTGGAATCAACACGTACATGTCTGTTCCTTTGCACCACCTTTCCTTTGCTTCTTTGGAGCACCGACCGTTTATCCGTGTCTTTGCAAAATGAAGGACTCCAAGTGGTATTGTACTGTGTCATGCGGTAGTACTGCTCAAGGGAGCAGTATTACCGCAGTGGCCCATGGTAGTACCGGCCAGGGACGCGGTAGTACCGCTCCTCAGGTGCAGTAGTACCATGGCCTCTAGCCAAGCACAGTAACACACGCGGAAGTAGGGGTGGATGTAATTTTTTACATCCGCGCCCTATGCGGTAGTACCGCTCCCTGCATGCGGTAGTACCGTGTAGGATTTTTGCACAGATCGGAACTCAGTGGAAGCAGCCACGGATGTAATTACATTAGTCCATGTCTTCCCATCCTAGTCGAACCCTGCCTTGCGGTAGTACCGCCAGGATGCGCGGTAGTACCGCTCTGGTGATTCCACCACTTGTTGCGTCTATGCAACAAGGCCTTATCTGATCTCTGCCGCTGGAGCAGTAGTACCGCACCGCCGAGCGGTAGTACCGCAAGGCCTTGCGGTGGTACCGCAAGTTGGTGCGATAGTACCACAAGTCGAGGGCTGAGTAAGTGGGTAACGGTTGGATCTTTCCTCTCACTACATAAGGGGGGTCTTCTTCTCGAAGTTGACCACCTCTTCCATCCCTAAGCTCCATTGTTGCTCCAAGCTCCATTTTCACCCGATCTCTCCCCCTAGCCAATCAAACTTGTTGATTCTCTAGGGATTGGTTGAGAAGGCCACGATCTATACTTCCACCAAGAAAAATTTGATTCCCCCCACTAATCCCTTGCGGATCTTGTTACTATTGGATGTTTGAGCACCCTAGATGGTTGAGGTCACTGCGGAGCCATATTCCATTGTGGTGAAGCTTCGTGGTGTCATTGGGAGCCAACAATTAAGTTGTGGAGATTGCCCCAACCTTGTTTGTTAAGTTCGGTCGCTACCTCCAAGGGCACCAACAGTGGAATCATGGCATCTCGCATTGTGTGAGGGCGCGAGGAGAATATGGTGGCCCTAGTGGCTTCTTGGGGAGCATTGTGCCTCCACACCGCTCCAACGGAGATGTACTTCCTCTCAAAGGGAAGGAACTTCGGTAACACATCCTCGTCTCCACTGACTCCACTCTTGGTTATCTCTCACCTTTACTTGTGCAAGCTTATATTTTGTTGTATCCATTGCGTCCTTGTGTGCTTGTTGTTGTTTCATCATATAGGTTGCTCACCTAGTTGCATATCTAGAAAACCTACTTTGATGCAAAGTTTAATTTTTTGAAGAAAAGCTAAAAATTGTTAGTTACCTATTCACCCCCCTCTAGTCAACCATATCAATCCTTTCAATTGGTATCAGAGCCTGGTCTCTTTATTAAGGACTTTACCGTCCGAAGAGTATGGTTTACACCGTAGACGGTGAGGAGGAGCACCTCGGTGTGAATCCATCCTCATCTACGGCCGATTCGGATCCTCAGTCTCACATGAGGAATTCAATGCGGCTTTGGACACATTGAAAACCTCCATGACGTCCTAGGTCAAAGGAATGTTCAAGGAGTTTCTTGATGGTCTTAAGTTATCCACCGCACCGTTGGAAGTGGTTGATCCCACTACCAAGGTGGTGGATGCTAACTCCGATAAGGGGGAAGCTTCTAGTGATAAAAGTCCTTTGCCTAGTGGTAGAAGTGGAAACGACATCTTTGCCCATGTTGAACCACCTCTTACTTATGGAGGACCGGTTCCCTCCACTCTTATGAATCATGTTGGTCCTCCTCCTAAGTTTGTGAAAAATGAGGATTTTCCTTTTTGGGTCTACCGTTTTAAACATCATTTAAATCACAGTTCTACTAATCTTTGGAGAATTATTGAGAAAGGTTTCTACCCGCATGACCCAAGCAACCTCACTCCTAGAGAACCCACGGATCATCAATTCAACGAGTCCGCTCTCTTCATTATTCAAGATGCAATTCCACTCGAAGACATTGCGCATCTTCGACCTTTCACCGTGGCCAAGGAATCATGGCAACATGTTGTTTCCATTTACAAGGGAAGCACAAGCATTCAACGCTCCAACAATAAAGTGGTGCAAGATGAAGACGATGAGTTTGCGATGAATGAAGATGAAGAACCTCGTGAGCTCTACCGGAGATTAACCGCTCTCACGGTCTCACACCAAGATCATGGGAGCAAGGATACGGATGAATTGGATCAAGCGCAAGTTTCTCAAGGCCATGATGCCCTACCACAAGGCCATGTCATCCTTCATCTGTCAAAGGCCGTACATTCATACCTTGTCCTCAGGTGAAGTGTTGGATGAGTTTGTTGCTATGAGAATCTTGGACAAGACCGCCGACAATGCGGTGATGCACTCTCAACGGGTGAAGAAACCCAACCTTACTTTGAAGGCCAAGGCTACTGTGGAAGAAGAGGATGAAGATGAAGCCCGAAGATACAAAATATGATTATCATGAGCACATGGCTCTCGCTTCAAGGCAATTCTGGAGCAAGAAGAACTCAAGGCCCAACTTCAACAAGAACAACTCAAGTCGCACCAAGGGCAATCAACGTGTGAGAACATGCTATAATTATGGCAATGTGAGACAATTTGTTGTGGAGTGCCCTTACGAGAAGTGAGAAGACAATGGTGGCAAGCTGATCTAAAAAGACAAAGCCAAGTCCTTCCCCAACAAGAACAACTTCACCAAGAAGACTCCTCCTGAGGGGTTGGTGGCACAAGAAGAGTACAATGAGGATGATGATGATGATGATGATGATGAAGATGGTGAGGCAATGGCCATGGCCTCCGTTGCCCTTGCCACAACTCCACGGGTGTCCCTCTTCGACTCACCCAACGAGAACATCACCGCCAAGTGCCTCATGGCCAAAGCCACCAACAAGGTAACCCCCAACATCAAAACTACAATCACTACTAATACTTCCTTGATGGATTGCATTGATGAAAGTGAGGGGTCTAATGAGGAAGGAAATGAATTTGAGTCTTTTATGAGTAAGCTCAAGGGTAAATCCAAGAACCACTTTGTTGCTCTCTTGGACCAACTTGGTGAAGCCAATGACATGATTGAGGCTCACGAAGGAACCATCTCTAAGATGGAAGGACATAGTCGTGACTATGCCGACGATATATCGGATCTCTCTAATGCGCTTGAGGAAGAGCGTGGTCATCGTTTGGCTCTTGAGGAGTCACACAACGATGATCATGCTAAATTAACGAAAGATCTTGATCATGCTCCTATTGTATCTCGTGTGCTCAATTCCGAGAAGGATAAACTTGGGGTTGACCATGCTAGACTCAAGGAGTAGTTTGATATACTTGACAAGGTTCACAAGGCCTTGAACGGTGCTCATGCTAGCCTCAAGGAGTCTCGGGATCAACTCCAAGTGAAGCTAACCATGGAGAAAGCCACTTTTCCTCATATGGTCTTAATTGATAATGCAAATGCTACTAACCTATGTTGTGAGCATGTGCATCTTGTGGAGGAGAATGCCAAGTTCAAGGAGCAACTTGAGAAAGGCCTTGTGTCGTGCATACAAGGTGAGAAGAATCTCAACGGTCATTTGAGCAATCAAAAGGAAGTTGTGGGAAAGGAGGGAATTGGGTTTGCACCCAAGTCCAAGAATAAGAAGAAGAATGACAAGGCCAAACAACCTCTTCCTCTCAAGCAAACTTTTGTGAAGGAGGGAAAGGGTGCTCCTAAGGAGAGGAAGAAGAAAAATGTGAAGGGTGGTGGTGTCAAGAAAGGCATTGCCACTCCTTCCAACAAAGACGACGAATTTAACCCTTCTTATGTGCTATGCCATGCTAGTGATGGGCATGTTTATGCGAAATTTGTTGGTTCTACTTATGAGTACATTGAATGGTCTATTTCGGTTCCTAAGACCCTTGTTACTAAGATCAAAGGACCCATTACAAAATGGGTACCTAAAACCAAGCATTGATCTCTTGTAGGTGTTTGCTTCCAGTGGGGATCATGGTTGCTCAATAGTGGAGCCACAAATCATATGACCGGAAGCAAGGACTTGGTGGTGGACATGCACAAGGTCTCATCTATGCCCACCCATGTGGAGTGGGGTGATTCCTCATCTTCTAAGGTATTCGGTCATGGCAAGGTGGTCATTTCTCATGATCGAGAAAGTCATGCTTGTTGAGTCCCTTGCATACAATTTACTTTCCGTTCGTTAACTTGCAATCATGGGCTTTGCCACTTTATTTGATTTTGATACCATGGCCCTCTTGTGGAGCAAGACTCTTAAAGTAGCCTTTGTTGGGCATGTCGAGAATGGTCTTTATGTGATTAACTTTTCGGAGCGACCCGCTAAGACCGCGACATGCCTAATGGCTAAAGTTGACGTGGGATGGCTTTGGCATCGCCGTTTAGCCCATGTAAATATGAGATCTTCGCAAAGTATTTTCAAGGGGGACCATGTCCGTGGACTAAAAAATGTTAGTTTTGCCAATGAGCAGTTCTTGTATCGAAGGAAAGCTACATGATAAGGCTCACCCTCCCACGACTATCATCTACTCGAAGAGACCCTTGGAGCTCCTTTACTTGGATCTCTTTGGGCCTCCATCCTTTGATAGTCTTGGGGGTAGGAAGTATTGCTTGGTGATTGTGGATGATTATTCAAGATATACTTGGGTATATTTCTTCAAGAGGAAGAGTGAGACTCAACAAACCGTAATCGACTTTGGAAATGAAGCTCAACGCCAACACAATGCAAAGATGTTGACAATAAGAAGTGACAACGGCACCAAGTTCAAGAACTACACCTTGGATGAGTTTCTTAGTGATGAGAGGATCAAGCATCAATATTCCACACCTTACACCCCTCAACAAAATGGTGTAATGGAGAGGAAGAACTGGGCGTTGATGGACGCGGGAAGGACCATGATGGCAGAGTTCAAGTCTCCCTAAAACTTTTGGGCCGAAGCCATCAACACCGCTTGTCATGCATCCAATCATCTCTATCTCCGCAAGGGCTTGAACAAGACTCCATATGAGATACTTACCGACAACAAGCCCAATCTCAAGTACCTCCAGGTGTTCGGTTGTAAGTGTTTCTTTCTCAAGAAAGGTGTTTGTTTGTCTAAATTTGAGGCTAGAGCACATGAGGGCATATTTGTTGGTTATGCTACAAACTCTCATGCTTACCGGGTCCTCAACAAGTCCACAGGACTCATTGAGGAGACGTGTAACATGGAGTTTGACAAGAATAATGGCTCCCAAGTGTAGCAAAGTGGTACTTGTGATGTAGGTGATTAAATTCCCCCCAAGCCATAAGAAGAATGGGTGTTGGTCATATCCTACCCATTGAGGAAGAACCCCTTGTGGCCGAAGGAGAAGGAACAGAGTTCCACTCAAGTCGAGCCATCACCAACCCAAGACCCACACGCTTCCGAAGAACAAAGTGAAGGCCCTCAAACAAGTGAACACGATCAAGGGCAAGATCAATTTCAAGATGGTGGTGAAGCACCAAGTGATGCCCAAGGTCAAGTTCTCCCTCCCGAGCAAGTTCAAGATCAAGTGAAGCTCAAGATCAAGAACAAGCTCAAGATGTCGCTCAAGATGATCAAGTTTCTGCTCCTCAACTTTCTATTGAGGAGGATTTGGAGCGTCGTGCTGCCAAGATTGCTTCCAAGTTCACTACCAAATATGATCTTATGAAGACGTGCATGGAAGTTTGAGAAAAGGGGTATGCACTCATAGAAAATTGGCAAACTATTGTGAACATCATGAGTCTATTTCTTGTGTTGAACCCCAAAAGGTCTATGAGGCTCTCAAGGATCCGGATTGGCTCAATGCCATGCATGAAGAACTCAACAACTTCGAGCACAACAAGGTGTGAAGATTGGTTCCAAGGCCAACGGGGAATCATAATGTCATTGGAACCAAGTGGATATTCAGGAACAAGCAAGATGCTCATGGAATTATCGTTTGCAACAAGGCTCATTTTGTATCACAAGGCTACTCCCAAGTCGAGGGTATCAACTATGGTCAAACCTTTGCTCCCGTTGCTCGCCTTGAATCTATTCATTTGTTGATTGCTTATGCTTCTCATCATAACTTCAAGTCGCAACAAATGGATGTGAAGAGTGCTTTTCTTAATGGTCCTATTAATGAGTTGGTTTATGTCAAACAACCCCCGGGGTTTGAGGATCCTGAGTTCCCCAATCATGTGTACCAACTCGATAAGGCACTCTATGGCCTTAAGCAAGTCCCACGTGCGTGGTATGATCACCTTACCGAGTTGTTGCAAGATCATGGGTTTGAAATTGGGAAAATTGACCCCACTCTTTTTACTAAGAAGGTAAAAGGGGATTTGTTTGTATGACAACTATATGTTGATGATATTATCTTTGGTTGTCCTAACAAAGCTTTCAATGAGGAATTTGCCGCTCTCATGTCCTCGAACATCAAGATGTCCATGATGGGAGAGTTGAAGTTCTTTCTCGGGTTCGAAACCAAGAAAAGAAGAGAAGGAACCTCCATAAACCAAGACAAATATACTCAAGACATGCTTAAGAGATTTAAGCTAAGTGATGTCAAGCCGGCATCCACTCCAATGCCCGTCAAGTGCCAACTTGACATAGATCCCAATGGTAAAGCAGTATATCAAAAGGTATATCGTTCCATGATTGGCTCCTTGCTTTACCTTTGTGCATCTAGACCGGATATCATGTTGAGTGTGGGAATTTGTGCATGGTTTCAAGCCGCACCTAAGGAAAGACACTATGTGGCGATCAAGGTAATCTTTCGATATTTGACTCATACCCCAAACTTTGGCTTATGGTACCCAAGAGGAGCCAACTTCAAACTTTTGGGCTATTCAGACTAGGATTGGGCGTGAGACAAAGTGGATAGGAAGTCAACCTCCGGAGGGTGCCAATTTCTTGCTTGCTCTTTGGTGAGTTGGTCTTCTAAGAAGCAAAGTTGCATGTCTCTCTCATCCACCGAAGCGGAGTATGTGGCCGCCGACAGTGGTTGTGCTCATCTTCTATGGATTAGGCAAACTTTAAAGGATTACGGTGTCACTTGTGAAGAAGTGCCTCTTTAGTGTGACAATGAAAGTGCCATCAAGATCTGTCTCAACCCAGTGCAACACTTGAAGACGAAGCATATTTACATTGGGTATCACTTCATCCGGGATCACATTAGGCGAGGGGAGATCCAGCTCAAATATGTCAACACTCATGATAAACTTGAAGATATTTTCACGAAGCCCTTGGATGAAGCAAGATTTCGCGAGTTAAGGCATGAGCTAAATATCATTGATTCGAGCAATGTGGCTTGAACCCATGCACACCCCACCATACTCATCTTGATATCTTTTAGGTGTAGGCATGGACGTAGGGGGAGTGTTGTTCTCTCAATGAACTCTCCCTCCCCCCATTATGCATAAATTGATCAACTCTTTCACATTAACCATTCTTGTTGGTACTTGTGATTCAAAGACGAGTTTTGGTCATGGGCCCAAGTATAATTCTTCGTGGTGCCATACCAATTGACTCAAACATAGGTGGCTCCAGCCACCGCCCTCTCCTCTAGAGAGGTTTTTGTTCCGTGTTTGGTCCTCATTGTCCTTTCCCTTCTTTTTGAGCCGTGTTTGTGTTTGAGTTGCCTTGTGTGTGTGCTCGTTTGCATGTCCAGTTGCTTCGCAAACGCCATGTTTTTTTGTCTTGTCGAAACGTACACTTCTTGGGTTTATGGTACTACCATGGCAAGCCACGGTACTACTGCAGGAGATGGGTTTCCATGTGCCCGCACAGGTACATCCTAGCTACCGTACTACCGCTTCCATCGCGGCAATAAGTTTCTATTGCCGCTGGAAGAGCAATACTATCGCCCTGTGTGCGGTATTCTTCTCGGGTGGTACTACCGCGATGACCCGCGGTACTACCGTGCCGTCACGAGTGGGTGGGTGTCAAGAGAGGGCAGGGGGAGTTCCAACTCCCCCATACCCATTCAACTTTGTTTCCCCATCTCGTCTCTCTCTCTTCTGCCCTAGAACGGCGCCGGAGGACCTTGCCCGATCTCTATCTCCGGCCACTCTCCTCACATTCCCACCGGTGGGATCGATCCCCACCTCGCCCTCTTGCCATGGAACAAGGTTTCTCCCTTGGTCCTTCTCTCTTTGCCTCGTAGTTTTTCTTCTAGGTTTTGGGAGATGCTTGTGTTGTTCTTGAGACTTTTGGCTAAGTCATTGCAAGAGGAGGGTGTAGGAGAGTGCTAGTGCTGTAGAGATGCTATTTGGTATGTTGCAACATGGTAATTTTGATCAACCGTAGTACCAAACCAAATTTTTGGATGTGCCTAGATTCGTTCTTGCCAGATCTAAACCCATGTGGTACTACCACACCTCCTGTGCGGTACTACCGCTCTGGCGAGATCTGCCTCGTACGGTACTACCGCTCCTCTGGAGCGGTACTACCTCTCGGCGCGCGGAAGTAAAAATTTACTTCCACTCTAGGCGTGGTACTACCGTTCCATCTCGGTACAGTACTACCACGGCTAGAGCAGATGTAAATTTTTACGTCCGCCTCGTGGTGAGGTACCACCGTTGACATCTAAACTACCTTGTTGCGACTACCCAATCTTATTTCTACTTGTTTCGTTTGTTTTGGCCTTGGTCTTTTCAATGACCCTTCTCATTCTTCTCGTGTGTTTTGTGTTGTGTGTCATAGGTGGTGGCTCCAATGCCCGCCGCTCGAATCCCAGCTGCCACTCGAGCTCTAAGTGGCTTCGCAATCAAGAAGCACCAAAGGTCTCCAATGCCCAACAATGCAATGTCAAGAGGACCGCCAACAAGGTCAAGGAGCCAATTTCTTGGCATGGACGAGATGCGTCAAGCCGAGTTCATCATTCGAAGGAGGATCAACCCCTATGTGAACCCTCGTGAGAATGTTAGAGGGAATGAGTTGTTTTGGACCAAGCAGCAGAATCTGATCTAGATCGATGTGATCAAGTCCAAGCACAACATCTATGTTCCACTGCAGTGGATTGATATGAATCATCCGAGGAAGGACCGAGAATACTTTTGTGAGGCATTGGACTTGGTGGAGCAGTTTTGCATTGAACACTTTATCACGTTCCACATGGACTTTGACCCAGAGCTCGTGTCACAATTCTTTGCTTCCATCCACTTCCACATGGATGGGGAGCAGACTATGACTTGGATGACCAATGGAAAGAGGTTGTCTGCTACTTGGAAGGAATTCATGGAGATGTTGCATGTTCGTGATGAGGGGATCGATGTGCTCGTTGGTGCCCGCCCTCACGGCAACCTAGAGTCCGCCAACAAGAACAAGCTTCAAAAGGGTTCCTTGTGGAGAAGAATTTACGCAATGGCACTCAGTCTTGGGTGCTCAACCCTTTCCTTGATGTCATGGACCGGATCTTCCGCAACACTCTCTTTCTGTGCATTGGTGACAAGGACAAGGTGCAGGCTTATCTCGTGGATATGATGCTTCTTTGTGAGGAGGTGCCTCGTCATGCTACCCAGCCTCTGGACATCTCTCATATCATGTGGGTTGAGCTCTGATTTGCGGTCTACAATCACAAAGTTCCCATCTATGGTCCATACCTGCACCTCTTGATCTCAAACATATTGGATAAGCTCTATCCGGAGGAAGACTTTTCTGCTCCAAAACTGGGTTCGCCACGAGCCTATTAAGCTGCGTCAGAAGAACAAGTCGGCCAATACCACTACCAGGGCTGAGGCTGAGGCTGCTAGGAGGAATGTTGGTGAGGACGAGGTTGAGGAGGAGGAGGCCAAGGACAGTTCTGCAGGGTATGCTCGTCCATATACTGAGCCCTCTTGGTCTAAGAAGCTGAAGGCAAAGATGAAGACCCTGTTATGCATGCAGGCCAAGGGGCAGTACATGACCCATGTTGCTTCCGAGGAGAGTCTCCATTGTGACAAGAGGATCTTGAGACGTTCAGCGGGATTGTGGAGAGTGGGTCAGAGAAGAGCATCACTCCTGAGGCTGACTGGATGACCAAGCAGGGCTATCGGTGGATCGAGTCAGAGGAGAGTCCATTCCCACCGCCGAGACTGATGAGGAGCGTGTTGGGTGATCTCTACAGAGGATGCTGTCAGCTATGTCGTAGGTGTCCTCTCTGCCTTTTTGGTGTCTCGATGCCAAAGGGGGAAAGAGTGTAGGATTTGCTTTCGTGTCTCTTTGTTGTCGTTTCGTTGGTCCTTCGTTCCTATTGCTTTGGTTTATTGGTTTGTGTTTTGTTCATGTGTGTCCCGGAGACTATCATATGGTGTAAGACATATGCACTTAAGCTTACCTTATTATGTATTATGCTTAGTAGTTTGTGAGCCTATGCTATCTTGTGCCATTTACTTTATGCTCATATTGATTACCTTGCCTCCATGCTTAGTGTCCTTTATATATTGTTGCAAGGAATGCCTTGTCTATAAAATATAGGGGGAGTGTTGATCCTAGTATGTGTGCCGTGCAGTCCAAATCATATATATATATATATATGCACACATCTAGGGGGAGTCTGTCTATATTTTGTAGATGTTGGGTTTGCTTATGTTCATTTGTGTATCCTTATGTGCAAATCCCGTATTGTCATCAATCCACCAAAATGGGGGAGATTATAAGGGAATATTTCTCCCTATGTGGTTTTGGTGATTGATGATAATGCATTTGCGGACTAATCGTGTGCATTAAGCATTTCAGATATCTCATGTCTAGGCACAAGATGATTCGGTGCCCCTGGGAGCCTAAGTGAAGACGATGTTTCTCTACGTTTCTTTTTGGTGGATTTGAGGCGTAGGAAAGCCGTACCAATAAGAGGGGGTCCGCGTCAGAAAGGTTAGGGTGGAATCAGCACATACACGTCTATTCCTTTGCACCACCTTTCCCTTGCTTCTTTGGAGCACCGCCATTTATCCGTGTCTTTGCAAAATGAAGGACTCCAAGTGGTATTGTACTGTGGCATGCGGTAGTACTGCTTAAGGGAGTAGTAGTACCGCAGTGACCTACAGTTGTACCGGCCAGGGATGTGGTAGTACCACGCAATGTGGTAGTACCGCTCCTCAGGCGCGGTAGTACCGTGGCCTCTAGCCCAGCACAGTAACATGCGCGGAAGTAGGGGCGGATGTAAATTTTTACATCCGCCCTACGTGGTAGTACCACTCCCTGCATGAGGTCATACCATGTCGGATTTTTTCACAGATCGAAACTCAACGGAAGTAGCCACAGATGTAATTTTATTAGTCCGTGCCTTCCCAGCCTAGTCGAACCCTGCATTGCGGTAGTACCGCAAGGACGCGCGGTAGTACCGCTCCGGTGGTCCTACCGCTCATTGCGTCAAAGCACTAGGGCCTCGTCCAATCTCTGCCACTGGAGCAGTAGTACCGCACCGCCGAGTGGTAGTACCACAATGCCTTGCAGTTGTACCGCAAGTTGGTTTGTTAGTACCGCAAGTCGCGGGCTGAGTAAGTGGGTAACGGTTGGATCTTTCCTCACACTATCTAAGGGCGGTCTTCTTCTCCAACTTGACCACCTCTTCCATCCCGAAACTCCATTGCTGCTCCAAGCTCCATTTTATCCCGATCTCTCTCCCTAGCCAATAAAATTTGTTGATTCTCTAGGGATTGGTTGAGAAGGCCCCGATCTACACTTCCACCAAGAAAAATTTGATTCCCCCCACTAATCCCTTGTGGATCTTGTTACTCTTGGGTGTTTAAGCACCCTAGACGGTTGAGGCCACGCCGGAGCCATATTCCATTCTGGTGAAGCTTCGTGGTGTCGTTGGGAGCCTCCAATTAAGTTGTGGAGATTGCCACAACCTTGTTTGTAAAGGTTCGGTCACCGCCTCCAAGAGCACCAATAGTGGAATCACGACATCTCGCATTGTGTGAGGCCGTGCGGAGAATATGGTGGCCCTAGCGGCTTCTTGGGGAGCATTGTGCCTCCACACTGCTCCAACGGAGACGTTCTTCCCCTCAAAGGGAAGGAACTTCAGTAACACATCCTTGTCTCCACCGACTCCACTCTTGGTTATCTCTCACCTTTACTTGTGCAAGCTTATATTGTGTTGTATCCATTGCTTTCTTGTGTGCTTGTTGTTGTTGTATCATATAGGTTTCTCACCTAGCTGCATATCTAGACAACGTACTTCGATGCAAAGTTTAATTTGTTGAAGAAAAGCAAATAATTGTTAGTTGCCTATTCACCCCCCTCTAGTCAACTATATCGATCCTTTCAACGGGCTCCATGCCCTCCGTCTTCACCCCAACTCCATCCTCCTCCTGTCAATCTTCCTCTTCTACTGCGAGGCGTTTGTGGGGGTGAGGCCCTCCGTCGCGTTGTTTTGCCACTATTCTACCTCTGGGCGAGCAGCGGACAATACTCTGGGTGTGCCAGCTTCATCGCGGCCAATGGCAGCAATGCGATCTCTCGGGTCGGGAAGAAGCTGGAGCTGCTGACCGGGCTACCGACGCCCCGGGGGGGATGGGCTCATGAGAAGCTCACCGACCCCCAGGTAGAACAACTGCTGGAGAGGATGACGGCCGATGTAAAGGCGGAGGACCCGAGGGCGGAGAAGCTGATAGGGGCCATTATCGTCAAGGAGTTCCTGATGCAGCACCTGGCGCCGCTCCATGCGCACTCACGCCCCTTGTGGACCTTCAAGGGCGCAGAAGACGACATCCGGCTGCGCCCGGACGACTTGTCCAATGAGGAGCTGAGCAAAGTCATGTGCACCTTGCTCGGGAAGGACCAGGGTGGCCCCCCGGACACCTATCTCCCGTTCTACTACCACGCTGACGGGGAGAAGATAGCTGCGGCCATGCTTGTCTTCAACGAGCGAGGACTTGTGCCGCTGGAGCCTTCCCTGCTTAAAGTCTCCCTGGTGCAGGTGTCCTCCGGCGATCCCTCCTCGGAGGCCACCTTGGAGAGGTGGGGGAGACATCTCCTCCATGGCAGAGCGAGCTCCTCCATGCCTTCTCTGACAACGACGACGTCGGTGAGCACCCGGTCCGGGAGTCGCCGCGCTCCATCGGGGTCACCACGAGATCCGGGGGACCCTCTGAAGAAGCTGATGCAGGGGATCCCGAAGAGGGACACGTCGGCGTTGCTCCCCCGAGGCGGCACTCGTGCTTCGTCGCCTGCATCCACCGCAGAGCTGGCCGCGCACTTGTCTGCCCCTGAGAGTGTGGCGCCGCCCGTGCTCGGGAAGCTTGCGCTCCTGAGCAGGAAGGAGAATTACATCACCGAGGACCAGTGAGTGTATGTTCTTGCCCTTGCTCTTTGATCTCGATGTAGTACTCAATATCTCCATCATGATGCCAGGCTCACGTCAGAGGCAAAGAGGAAGAAGGAGGGCACTGGAGTCGCTGAGGCCAAGTGTCCTGATGTGGTTGCAACGACTTCGGCTCAGAAGGACGGGAATGCCCCTCACGCTCCTGCGGAAATGCCGGCCTCCCGAGGCTCTGGGGCTCAACCTCAGGAGGAGAAAATCCCTACAGCCGAGCCAACTCCAGAGGCGCTTGCCCCCAGCTCGACCACTGTGGTTCCGAGGGCTCCGGAGTCGCCGGCCCTCTCTGCTGCTGCTGCTTCGCCAGCCTTGACGCTGGCGCCGTCTCCTCTCCCGTCCATCACACTGACGGGTCGTGGTTCTTCTACCGCGCCCGATGCTTTGGAGGAGGCCCTCCTCGCGCTGAACCGGCTCCGGGACGATCTTCAGGATCCGGACCAGCAAAGGGCGTCGGGGCGCGTAGGGCTGGTCTAGGGGTGGCTCTAGGCCGATGCGTCTGTCAGGGCAGCCTGGGGTCAAGCCGCGGCATCCGCAGAGGAGAGCCGAAAGGTGGCCAGGCTAGCAGTGGCCACCCGCAACATGGTGTTGAAGGAAGCCAAGATCGCCGAGGAGCGCTGTCATGCGGTGGAGGACGATCTAAAGACCCTCCGCGATAAGAAGGCCGCCCAGACCCATCAACTCGAGGTGCGGGACAAGGAGCTGAAGGCCCGGGAAGCTGCGGTTGCCGACCATGACGCTGAGCTGCCACAGGAAACCCGAGAGCAAGCCACGGAACGCGACCGCCTAGAGAAGTTGAAGGGGGAGGTGGAGGTGGCCCAGGTGTGCCATGCCAAGCTTGTCTCCGACGAGAAGGCTTGGCTGGAGGCCGGGGAGAAACTCTTTGCCAAGGCAGAGGAGGCGGCCGCCGTGGGGTGCGATGCCTTCGTCTCCCTTGAGGTGAGGTCCCGCAAGGCGTTGCAGGATCTCTTCGAGGGCGAGGACAAGGGGCCGATGGAGACTCCGGAGCAGGGTCCCATTGTGCGCTTGTCACGGCACTCGAGGGCATCGTCGTTGGAGTAGGCCCCATGGTGGAGGGAGAGGCCCGCACGCTTTCTTCCTCGGCTATGACGCGCGTCTTCGGCCACCTCTATCTCCGGGACCCCAGCTTCGACTTTGGTGCCATTCTCGAGCCTATGGACCCTGAGTCCTGTACTACCGCTGCTGAGGCGGTGAAGGATCATGTGGGGACCCTGCTAGAGAAGTTCCGCGCCGTCGACCCCGTCGCTAGGGCTGATGGCAACAACAGCGGCGACATCATCGACGATGGGGCTCCCTAGGCGAGCCACGACGGCTCCCAAGACTGAAGAAGATGCTTGACGGTGGCGCTTCCCCCTGTTTTATACCTCCAACATGTATCATGCCTTGATGACCGACAAGTATAGGGGATCTATCATCGTCCTTTCGATACATAAGAGTTTCGAACCAAACAAGGAGCAGAAGGAAATGACAAGCGGTTTTCTGTAAGATATTCTCTGCAAGCACTGAAATTATCGGTAACAGATAGTTTTGTGATAAGGTAATTCATAACAGGTAACAAGTAACAAAGTAACTAAAGTGCAGCAAGGTGGACCAATCCTTTTTGTAGCAAAGGACAAGCCTGTACAAACTCTTATATTAAGCAAACCTCTCCCGAGGACACATGGGAATTATCGTCAAGCTAGTTTTCATCATGCTCATATGATTCATGTTCGTTACTTTGATAATTTGATATGTGGGTGGACCGGTGCTCGGGTACTTCCCTTCCTTGGACAAGGATCCCACTTATGATTAACCCCTCTCGCAAGCATCCACAACTACGAAAGAAGAATTAAGGTAAACCTAACAATAGCATGAAACATATGGAACCAAATCAGCCACTTACGAAGGAACACATAAATTAGGGTTTAAGCTTCTGTCACTCTAGCAACCCATCATCTACTTATTACTTCCCAATGCCTCCCCCTAGGACCAAACAATGGTGAAGTGTCATGTAGTCGACGTTCACATAACACCACTAGAGGAAAGACAACATACATCTCATCAAAATATCGTACGAATACCAAATTCACATGATTACGTATAACAAGACTTCTCCCATGTCCTCAGGAACAAACATAACTACTCACAAATCATATTCTTGTTCATAATCAGAGGGGTATTAATATGCATAAAGGATCTGAACATATGATCTACCACCAACTATGTTGGGGAACGCAGTAATTTCAAAAAAATTCCTACGATCACGCAATATCTGTCTATGTGATGCATAGAAACGAGAGGGGAGAGTGTGTCCACGTACCCTCGTAGACCAAAAGCGGAAGCGTTTAGTTAACACGGTTTATGTAGTCGAACGTCTTCGCGATCCAACCGATCCAAGCACCGAACATATGGCACCTCCGCGTTCAACACATGTTCAGCTCAGAGACGTCCCTCATACTCTTGATCCAGTTGAGGCCGAGGGAGAGTTTCTTCAGCACGACGGCGTGGTGACGGTGATGATGAAGTTACTGGCGCAGGGCTTCGCCTAAGCACTACGACAATATGTCCGAGGTGTGTAACTATGGAGGGGGAACCGCACATGGCTAAAACAATTATCAACTTGTGTGTTCGAGGGTGCCCCTGCCCCCGTATATAAAGAAGAAAGGGGGGAGGCCGGCCGGCCCCTGTAGGGCACACCCCAAGTAGGATTCCAACTAGAAATCCTATTCCTAGTAGGTTTCCAACTTGGGGAAGGGAGGGGAAGGAAGGAGAGGGAGAGAGGGAAGGAAAGGGGGCCGCCGCCCCCCCTTCCTTTTCCTATTTGGACTCTGGGGGAGGAGCGTGCGGCCTGCCCTGGCCAGCCTCTCTCTCTCCATCAGGGCCCATCGAGGCCCATTAGTTCCCCGGGGGGTTCCGGTAACCCTCTGGCACTCCGGGTTTATCCTAAACTTCTTCGGAACACTTCTGGTGACTGAATATAGTCGTCCAATATATCAATCTTTATGTCTCGACCATTTCGAGACTCCTCGTCATATCCGTGATCACATCCGGGACTCTAAACAATCTTCGGTACAACATATCACATAAACTCATAATACCAATCGTCATGAATGTTAAGCGTGCGGCCCTACGGGTTCGAGAACTATGTGGACATGACCAAGACATGTCTCCGGTCAATAACCAATAGCAGAACGTGGATGCTCATATTGGTTCATACATATTCTACGAAGATCGTTATCGGTCAAACCGCATAACAACATACATTGTTCCCTTTGTCATCGGTATGTAACTTGCCCGAGATTTGATCGTTGGTATCTCAATACCTAGTTCAATCTCGTTACCAGCAAGTCTCTTGACTCATTCCGTAATACTTCATCTTGCAACTATCTCATTAGTCATAATGCTTGCAAGGCTTATAGTGATGAGTATTACCGAGAGGGCCAAGAGATACCTCTCCGAAACACGGAGTGACAAATCCTAATCTCGATCTATGCCAACCCAATAAACACCTTCGGAGACACATGTAGAGCACCTTTATAATTAAGTTGTGACGTTTGGTAGCACACAAAGTGTTCCTCCGGTATTCGAGAGTTGCATAATCTCATAGTCTGAGGAACTTGTATAAGTCATGAAGAAAGTAGTAGCAATCAAACTAACACGGTCATAATGCTAAGCTAATGGATGGGTCATGTCCATCACATCATTGTCCTAATGATGTGATCCCGTTCATCAAATGACAACACATGTCTGTGGTTAGGAAACATAACCGTCTTTGATAAACGAGCTAGTCAAGTAGAGGCATACTAGGGACTATATGTTTTGTCTATGTATTCACACATGTACTAATTTTCCGGTTAATACAATTCTAGCATGAATAATACACATTTATCATGAAATAAGGAAATAAATAATAACTTTATTATTGCCTCTAGGGCATATTTCCTTCAGTCTCCCACTTGCACTAGAGTCAATAATTTAGATTACATAGTAATGATTCTAACACCCATGGAGCTTTGGTGTTGATCATGTTTTGCCGATCATCGGGCAAGTCCACAAAACTCCACACTTTGTTCTCATACATGGATCCCATCTCAGATTTCATGGCCTCAAGCCATTTCGCGGAATCTCGGCTCATCATCGCTTCCTCATAGTTCTTAGGTTCATCATGGTCTAGTGACATGACTTCTAGAACAGGATTGCCATACCACTCTGGTGCGGATCTTACTCTGGAAGACCTACGAGGTTCGGTAGTAACTTGATCTGAAGCTTCATGATCATCATCATTAGCTTTCTCACTAATTGGTGTAGTAATCATGGGAACTGATTTCTGTGATGAACTACTTTCCAATAAGGGAGAAGGTACAGTTACCTCATCAAGTTCTACTTTCCTCCCACTCACTTCTTTCGGGAGAAACTCCTTCTCTAGAAAGGATACATTCTTAGCAACAAAGATTTTGCCTTCGGATCTATGATA
The DNA here is from genome assembly GCF_018294505.1 of Triticum aestivum. NCBI lineage: Eukaryota > Viridiplantae > Streptophyta > Magnoliopsida > Poales > Poaceae > Triticum > Triticum aestivum. The sequence goes on from NC_057801.1 coordinate 380,816,281, forward strand.
GAAGGTGTACCCAACAGTTTCCTTTGGGTATCATATGAAGCGCACTTCTCTGATTTGGGTTCGAGCTTATCAGGTGGAAGATTTTTCACATAAGCATCACAACTCCAAACTTTCAGAAATGACAACTTTGGTTTCTTGCCAAACCACAGTTCATAAGGCGTCATCTCAACAGATTTTGATGGTGCCCTATTTAAAGTGAATGCAGCCGTCTCTAGAGCATAACCCCAAAAAATAGTGGTAAATCCGTAAGAGACATCATAGATCGCACCATATCTAATAAAGTATGGTTACGACGTTGGGACACACCATTTCGCTGTTGTGTTCTAGGTGGCGTTAATTGTGAAACTATCCCATGTTGTTTCAAATGAAGACCAAACTCATAACTCAAATATTCTCCTCCACGATCAGATCGTAGAAACTTTTTTTTCTTGTTACGATGATTTTCCACTTCACTCTGGAATTCTTTGAACTTTTCAAATCTTTCAGACCTATGCTTCATTAAGTAGATATAACCATATCTGCTCAAATCAACTATGAAGGTAAGAAAATAACGATACCCACCACAAGCATCAATACTCATTTGACCGCATACATCGATATGTATTATTTCCAACAAGTCAGTAGCTCGTTGCATTGTTCGGGAGAACTGAGTTTTAGTCATCTTGCCCATAAGGCACCGGTCGCAAGCACCAAGTGATTCATAATCAAGTGATTCCAAAAGTCCATCAGTATGGAGTTTCTTCATGCACTTCACACCGATATGACCCAAACGGTAGTGCCACAAATTAGTTGCAGTATCATTATTAAACTTCAATCTTTTGGCTTCAACACTATGAATATGTGTATCACTACTATCAAGATTCAACAAGAATAGACCACTCAGCAGGGGTGCATGAACATAAAAGGTATTATTCATATAAACAGAACAACCATTATTTTCTGATTTAAATGAATAATCGTCTCACATCAAACAAGAACTAGATATAATGTTCATGCTCAATGCTTGCACCAAATAATAATTATTTAGGTCTAAAACTAATCCCGATGGTAGATGTAGAGGTAGCGTGCCGACCACGATCGCATCGACTTTGGAACCATTTCCCACGCGCATCGTCACCTTGTCCTTAGCCAATCTTCTCTTAATCTGTCGCCCCTGTTTCGAGTGGCAAATATGAGCAGCAGAACCAGTATCAAATACCCAGGCACTACAGCGAGCATTACTTAAGTACACATCAGTAACATGTATCAAATATACCTTTCACTTCGCCGTCCTTCTTATCCGCCAAATACTTGGAGCAGTTCCGCTTCTAGTGACCAGTCCCTTCGCAGTAGAAGCACTCAGTTTCAGGCTTAGTTCCAGACTTGGGTTTCTTCTGGAGCAGCAACCTTTTTGCCGTTCTTCTTGAAGTTCTCTTTCTTCCCTTTTCCCTTTTTCTTGAAACTAGTTGTCTTATTTACCATCAACACTTGATGCTCCTTTTTGATTTCTACCTCCACGGCCTTTAGCATCGTGAAGAGCTCGGGAATAGTCTTGTTCACCCCTTGCATATTATAGTTCATCACGAAGCTTTTGTAGCTTGGTGGCAGTGATTGAAGAACTCTCTCAATGACACAATCATCAGGAAGATAACTCCCAGTTGAGTCAAGTGGTTGTGGTACCCAGACATTCTGAGTATGTGTTCACTGACAGAACTATTCTCCTCCATTTTATAGCTGTAGAATTTATTGGAAACTTCATATCTCTCAATTCAGGCATTTTCTTGAAATATTAACCTCAACTCTTGGGACATCTCATATGCTCCATGACGTTCAAAACATCATTGAAGTCCCGGTTCTAAGCCGTACAGCATGGCACACTGAACTATCGAGTAGTCATCAACACGCGTCTGCTAGGCATTCACAATGTCTGCAACTGCGGGCACGGGTAGTACACCTAACGGTGCTTCCAGGATGTAATTCTTCTGTGCAACAATGAGGATAATCCTCAAGTTACGGAACCAATCCGTGTAGTTGCTGCCATCATCTTTCAACTTAGCTATCTCTAGGAATGCATTAAAATTCAAAGGAACAATAGCACGTGCCATTGATCTACAACAACATAGACATGCAAAATACTATCAGGTACTAAGTTCATGATAAATTAAAGTTCAATTAATCATATTACTTAAGAACTCCCACTTAGATAGACATCCATCTAATCATCTAAGTGATCACGTGATCCAAATCAACTAAATCATGTCCGATCATCACGTGAGATGGAGTAGTTTTCAATGGTGAACATCACTATGTTGATCATATCTACTATATGATTCACGCTCGACCTTTCGGTCTCAGTGTTCCGAGGCCATATCTGAATATGCTAGGCTCGTCATGTTTAACCCGAGTATTCTGCATGTGCAAAACTGGCTTGCACCCATTGTATGTGAACGTAGAGCTTATCACACCCGATCATCATGTGGTGTCTTGGAACGACGAACTGTAGGAATGGTGCATACTCAGGGAGAACACTTGTACCTTGAAATTTAGTAAGGGATCATCTTATAATACTACTCACATTCTAAGCAAAATAAGATGCATAAAGGATAAACATCACATGCAATCAAAATATGTGACATGATATGTCCATCATCATCTTGTGCTCATGATCTCCATCACCGAAGCATCGTCATGATCTCCAACGTCACCGACGCGACACCTTGATCTCCATCGTAGCATCATTGTCATTTCGCCACCTGTTGTTACTACGACTATCACTACCGCTTAGTGATAAAGTAAAACAATTACATGGCGATTGCATTGCATACAATAAAGGGACAACCATATGGCTCCTTCCAGTTGTCGATAACTTTGTTCCAAAACATGATCATCTCATACAACAATTTATATCACATCAGGCTTGACCATATCACATCACAGCAAGCCCTGCGAAAACAAGTTGGACGTCCTCTACTTTGTTGTTGCAAGTTTTACGTGGCTGCTACGGGCTTCTAGCAAGAACCGTTCTTACCTACGCATCAAAACCACAACGATTTTTCGTCAAGTGTGCGGTTTTAACCTTCAACAAGGACCGGGCGTAGCCACACTTGATTCAACTAAAGTTGGAGAAATAGACACTCACCAGTCACCTATGTGTGAAGCACGTCGGTAGAACCAGTCTTGCATAAGAGTAGGCGTAATGTCGGTCTGAGCCGCTTCATCCAACAATACTGCCGAATCAAAGTATGACATGCTGGTAAGCAGTATGACTATTATCACTCACAACTCTTTGTGTTCTACTCGTGTATATAACATCTACACATAGACCAGGCTCGGATGCACTGTTGCAAACGGAGTAATTTAAAAAAATTCCTACGGTCATGCAAGATCAATCTATGTGATGCATAGCAATGAGAGGGGAGAGTGTGTCCACGTACCCTCGTAGACCGAAAGCCAAAGTGTTGAGTTAACGCGGTTGATGTAGTCGAACGTCTTCGCGATCCAACCGATCCAAACACCGAACATACGGCACCTCCATGTTCAGCACAAGTTCAGCTCAGAGACGTCCCTCATACTTTTGATCCAGTTGAGGCCGATGGATAGTTTCGTCAGCACGATGGCATGGTGATGGTGATGATGAAGTTACCGATGCAGGGCTTCGCCTAAGCACTACGACGATATGACCGAGGTGTGTAACTTTGGAGGGGGCACCGCACATGGCTAAACCAATTGTCAACTTGTGTGTTCTAGGTTTCCCCCTGCCCTGTATATAAAGGAGTAAGGGGGGAGGCCGGCCGACCCCTGTAGGGTGCACCCAAAGTAGGATTCCTACTAGGAATCCTATTCCTAGTAGGTTTCCAACTTGGGGAAGGAGAGGGAGAGAGGGAAGGCAAGGGGGGCGCCACCCCCCTTCCTTGTCCTATTTGCACTCAGGGGGAGGGGGCACGCGGCCTGCCCTGGCCGGCCCCTCTCTCTCTCCACTAGGGCACATCGAGGCCCATTAGTTCCCCGCGGGGTTCCGGTAACCCTCCGGCACTCCGGTTTTATCCGAAACTTCTCCGGAACACTTCCGGTGTCCGAATATAGTCGTCCAATATATCAATCTTTATGTCTCGACCATTTCGAGACTCCTCATCGTGTCTGTGATCAAATACGGGACTCCAAACAATCTTTGGTACAACATATCACATAAACTCATAATACCAATCGTCATCGAACGTTAAGCGTGCGGACCCTACGGGTTCGAGAACTATGTGGACATGACCAAGACATGTCTCCGGTCAATAACCAATAGCGGAACCTGGATTGTCATATTGGTTCGTACATATTCTACGAAGATCTTTATCGATCAAACCGCATAACAACATACATTGTTCCCTTTGTCATCGATATGTTACTTGCCCGAGATTCGATGTTGGTATCTCAATACCTAGTTCAATCTCGTTACCAGCAAGCCTCTTGACTCGTTCCGTAATACTTCATCTTGCAACTATCTCATTAGTCACAATGCTTGCAAGGCTTATAGTGATGAGTATTACCGAGAGGGCCCAGAGATACCTCTCCGGAACACGGAGTGACAAATCCTAATCTCGATCTATGCCAACCCAATAAACACCTTCAGAGACACATGTAGATCACCTTTATAATTTATATTGTGACGTTTGGTAGCACACAAAGTGTTCCTCCGGTAATCGGGAGTTGCATAATCTCATAGTCTAAGGAACTTGTATAAGTCATGAAGAAAGTAGTTGCAATCAAATTAACACGGTCATAATGCTAAGCTAATGGATGGGTCATGTCCATCACATCATTGTCCTAATGATGTGATCCCGTTCATCAAATGACAACACATGTCTATGGTTAGGAAACATAACCATCTTTGATAAACGAGCTAGTCAAGTAGAGGCATACTAGGGACCATATGTTTTGTCTATGTATTCACACATGTACTAAGTTTCTGGTTAATACAAATCTAGCATGAATAATAAACATTTATCATGAAATAAGGAAATAAATAATAACTTTATTATTGCTTCTAGGGCATATTTCCTTCAAAATAAACCAACTAGCGTCAACTACAAGGAGTAATCAACACTACTAGCAACCCACATGTACCAATCTGAGGTTTCGAGACAAAGATGGGATATAAGAGATGAACTAGGGTTTGAGAGGAAACGGTGTTGGTGGAGATGTTGATGGAGATTGACCCCCTCTCAATGAGAGGATCGATGGTGATGACGATGGCGACAATTTCCCCCTCCCGGAGGGCCGGCAGAACAGCTCCGCCGGGGCCCTAGATTGGTTCCGCCAAGGTTCCGCCTCGAGACGGCGGCACTTCGTCCCGACAGCTTCCTTATGATTTTTTCCAGGGCAAAAGACACCATATAGCATAAGATGGGCATCGGGGGCCTGCCTGGTGGCCCACAAGGCAGGGGGCACGCCCAGGTGGTAGGGCACGCCCTCCACCCTCGTGGCTGCTGGGTGGCCCTCCTCTGGTGCTTTCTTCGCCCAATATTTTTAATATATTCCAGAACTGACTTCTGTGGAGTTCCAGTACTTTTGGAGTTGTGTAGAGTATGTCTCCAATATTTGCTCCTTTTCCAACCCAGAATTTCAGCTACCGGCATTCTCCGTCTTTATGTAAACCTTGTAAAATAAGAGAGAAAAGGCATAAGTATTGTGACATAACGTGTAATAACAACCCATAATGCAGTAAATATTGATATAAAAGCATGATGCAAAATGGACGTATCAACTCCCCCAAGCTTAGACCTCGCTTGTCCTCAAGCGAAACCCGATATTGAAAAATATGTCCACATGTTTAGAGATAGAGGTGTCGATAAAATAAAATACAGACATGAGGGCACCGTGATCATTCTTAGAACAGCAACATTTGTATTGTCATATGATTTCTTATGCTAAAGTAACAATCTATTCACAATGTAAAGTATGAATCAGAAACTTCATTGAGAACTAACAAACGATGATCTCAGTCATTGAAGCAATCACAATTTATCATAACATTGGAAAGAGTCAATATAAGAGATTTTAAGCAAGTCCACATACTCAACTATCATTTAATTTTTCACAATTGCTGACACTCACGCGATACTTATGGGTGTCAAGTTTCAGTCAGACACAGAGACAGATAGGGGCTTATAGTTTTGCCTCCAACCCTTTTACCTCGAAGGTAATGTCAACAATAATACTTTATGAAAACCTACATCCAGGTGGATATATATATATATATCAGGATCTTTCCAACATATAGTGCTTGCCAAAGGATGAAGTGTAAAAAGGAAAGGTAAAGATCACCATGACTCTTGTATAAGGGTAGAGGTAAAAATAAAAGATAAGCCCTTCGCAGAGGGAAGCAGAGGTTGTCATGTGCTTTTATGGTTGGATGCACAAAATCTTAATGCAAAAGAACATCACTTTATATTGCCACTTGTGATAAGGACCTTTATTATGCAGCCCATCCTTTTATTTCTTCCATATCACAAGCTCGTATAAAGCTTAGTTTCTTCACACTAATAAGTCATACATATTTACAAAGCAATTATTATTTCTTGCACCAATGACAACTTACTTGAAGGATTTTACTCAATCCATAGGTAGGTATGGTGGACTCTCATGGCAAAACTGGGTTTAGGGATGTTTGGAAACACAAGTAGTATCTCTACTTGGTGCAAAGAATTTGGCTAGCAGGAGGGGGGAAGGCAAGCTCAACATGTTGGATGATCCATGACAATATAATTTATTCCGGATATAAGAAAACATAACTCATTATGTTGTCTTCCTTGTCCAACATCAACTTTTCAGCACGTCATATTTTAGTGAGTGCTCACAATCATAAAAGTTGTCCAAGATAGTATATTTATATGTGAAAACCTCTCTTTCTTAATTACTTCCTATTAATTGCAATGATGACCAAAACTATGTTTGTCAACTCTCAACAACTTTTATTCATCATACTCTTTATATGTGAAGTCATTACTCTCCATAAGATAAATATGATATTTTTATTTCTTTTTGTTCTTTCTTTTCTTCCCTCAAGATCATAGCAAGATAGTAAAGCCCTCGATCAAAACTAATCTTTATTATATATAGCTCACAAACTCGATTACATAGATAGATATCAAAACAAAACTCAAAGCTAGATCATACTAAACCTTTATTCTACTAGATCAAGATATAACAAAAAGGAACGAACTAAGAAAAATAGTAAAGATAGACGTGTGATGGTGATACGATACTGGGGCACCTCCCCCAAGCTTGGCAGTTGCCAAGGGGAGTGCCCATACCCATGTGTTTATGTCTCTTTCTTCGGGGGTGGTGATGATGGAGTTGTTGATGATGTAGGCTTGCCGTCCATCTTCCAAGGCATAGGCTCACCAACATAGAAGGATGATCGAGTCTCCGGGATCCTCAAATCTACAGCCAAACTCATCCTCTTGAATCTATATTCATACTCACAGTTTTGGTTTTGCAGGTCATAGATCTGGGATTGGAGCTGCTCGATTTTCTCGTGAAGCTTGAAGATGATCTCCCTAATGTTCTTGGCATCCAGCTTGTTGTTGTTGGTGAACTCCGCGATCATCATGTGGTTGGCGTTGAGTCCATGTTCCACCATCCCTTGGCACTTGAAAATGTGTTGCTCCATTACTTCGAGTCTTGTCTCCACGCTTCCGGTCCTCCTTGGTCCCTCAACATCACAGATGTGCAGCACCCCCTCACGCATCTCAATGGTTTGAGGGTGTTGCAGCACCTTCGCGAGGTAAGGGTTGATGACCTTCTCGAAAAACTTGTCCTTGGGGGCGCTTGAAGACGTCATGGTGATCTAGATCTGTCGGAAAAACAGCTCGAAACAAAAGTAGAGGATTTTATCATGGTACGGTGGTCAAAACCTTCGGGAGATTATATAATGAACTTTTACCGACCAGAAGAAGTATCGTGTAAGGAAACAGAGTCCAGAGGGCACACGAGGCAGGGGGCGTGCCCAGGGGGTGGGGAGTGCCCTCCACCCTCGTGGATGCCTCATGTCCCTTTCGGACTACTTCTTATTTTCCTAATTTTTTAAATATTCCAGAACGGAGAGAAATTGCTATTTGAGCAGTTCTGGAGTCGGTTTACTTACCATACCACATACCTATTCCTTTTCGAAGTCTGAAACGTTCTGCAAAGTGTCCCTTATGTACTCCTCCGGGGTTATGGTGTCAATAACATTGGTTTCAACATTTATGGGATTACCTTTGATATATTGTTTGATTCTTTGACCATTCACCATCTTCGGATTTGTGCCTTCGGCATTGTTGATTTTTATGGCACCGGAACGATAGACTTCCTCGACAACATAAGGACCTTCCCATTTAGAGAGAAGTTTTCCTACAAAAAATTTTAAATGAGAGTTGTGTAGGAAAACATAATCACCTACATTAAAGTCACGCTTTTGTATCCTTTTGTCATTCTATCTTTTAACTTTTTCTTTAAACAATTTGGCATTCTCATAGGCCTGGATTCTCCATTCATCAAGTGAGCTAATGTCAAATAGCCTCTTATCATCTGCAAGTTTGAAATCATAATTGAGCTCTTTAATAGCCCAATATGCCTTATGTCCTAGTTCGAGAGGTAAGTGACATGCTTTTCCATAATCCATTTTATATGGAGACATACCCATAGGATTTTGGGACAATTGCATTTTTACCCCTAGTTGGTTCTACCCACGGGTTTTGCCCTTACTTTTCGAGCTTGCTCAGTTTTGCCCTTACTTTTTCCATCGAGGTCCCTCGAATGCCCTTTGACCGTTTGACCAAAACTTTCAAAATTCATAACTAATCCATACAAACTCAGAAAAATGCAAATAAGATATCAAAATGTTCAGGTAAACATTACCTTTATGGAAATATCATTTTCATTCAGGACAAAAGAATCATTTAAACTACTCGAGGTAATTAATGTTATTAACATTATTAAAAATAAATAGGTATAAACAATATTTTTTCATGAATAAAAATTACATGCAAATATAGGTGATGTTTTCTGAACATCCTGATAACTTATCTGCATTTTTCTGAGTTTGTATCAACTTGTTATGAATGTTCTAACGACTTTGACCATTATTTGGAAACTTCATAACAAGTTGATATGAACTTAGGAAAATGCAAATAAGGTATCAGGATGTTCAGAAAACATCACCTACATTTGCATAGAATTTTTATTCATGAAAAAATATTGTTTATACCTATTTATTTTTAATAATGTTAATAATATTAATTACCTAAGGTCGTTTAAACGATGCTTTTTTCCTTAGTGCAAATGATATGCCCATAAAGGTAATGTTTATGTGAACATTTTGATATCTTATTTGCATTTTCCTGAGTTCGTATGAATTAGTTATGAATTTTCAAAGTTTTGGTCAAACGGTCAAAGGGCATTTGAGGGACCTTGGTGGAAAAAGTAAGGGCAAAACTGAGAAAGCTCGAAAAGTAAGGGCAAACCCCGTGTGTAGTAACCACTTAGGGGTAAAAATGCAATTGTCCCGTTATATGCAGTTCTATAGGCCCATAATGCATCATCAAGTTTCTTGGACCAATTCTTCCTAGATCTATTAACAGTCTTTTGCAAAATCAATTTAATATCTCTGTTACTCAATTCTACTTGACCACTAGACTGAGGGTGGTAGGGAGATGCAATTCCATGATTAACATCATAGTTAGCAAGCATTTTACGAAAAGCACCCTGAATAAAATGTGAACCTCCATCAGTCAATAAATATCTAGGGACTCCAAACCTCGGAAAAATAACTTCTTTAAGCATCTTAATAGAAGTGTTATGATCGTCACTACTAGTTGGAATAGCTTCTACCCACTTAGTAATGTAATCAACGGCAACTAAAATATGTGTATACCCATTAGAGGAAGGAAAAGGCCCCATATAATCAAAGCCCCAAACATCAAATGGTTCAATAACAAGTGAATAGTTCATAGGCATTTCTTGACGTCTACTAATATTACCAATTCTTTGACATTTATCGCAAGACAAGACAAACTTACGAGCATCTTTGAAGAGAGTAGGCCAATAAAAACTGGATTGCAATACCTTATGTGTAGTTCTATCTCCAGCGTGGTGTCCTCCATATGCCTCAGAGTGACACTTGCCTAGGATATGTTCCTGTTCATGCTCAGGTACACAACGTCTAATAACACCATCTACTCCTTCTTTATAAAGGTGTGGGTCATCCCAAAACTAATGTCTTAAATCATAGCAAACTGTTTCTTTTGCTGGTATGTGAAAGTAGGCAATATAAATTTAGCAACAATGTAATTAGCATAATCAGCATACCATGGAGCAGTAAGAGAAGCATTTATGATGGCTAATTGTTCATTAGGAAAGCTATCATCAATAGGTAGTGGGTCATCAAAAACATTTTCCAACCTAGACAAGTTGTCTGCAACGGGGTTCTCAGCTCCCTTTCTATCAATAATATGCAAATCCAATTCTTGTAGCAAGAGAACCCATCTAATAAGTCTAGGTTTAGCATCTTTCTTTTCCATAAGGTATTTAATAGATGGATGATCAGTGTGAATAGTTACTTTGGAATCAACAATATAAGGTATGAACTTATCACAAGCAAATACAACTGCTAAAAATTATTTTTCAGTAGTAGCATAGTTTCTCTGGGCACTGCCTAGAGTTTTACTAGCATATTGGGTAACATTTAATTTCTTATCAACTATTTGTCCTAGAACAACACGTCATGACCAAGCAAACTTATTATACCTTTGATGTCCTTAGGAACGACATCTTTTCAATAACATCAACTGTAGCTTTATCAACTTCAATACCTCTTTCAGAAATTTAATGCCCCAAGACAATACCTTCATTAACCATAAAGTGACACTTCTCCCAATTCAAGACAAGATTAGTTTCTTCACATCTGTACAAAACTCGATCAAGGTTGCTTAAGCAATCATCAAAAGAAGTTCCATACACGGAGAAATCATCCATGAAAACCTCAACAATCTTTTCACAAAAGTCAGAGAATATAGCAGTCATACATCTTTGAAAGGTAGCAAGTGCATTACATAAACCAAAAGGCATACATCTATAAGCAAAGGTACCAAAAGGGCAAGTAAAAGTGGTCTTTTCCTAATCCTCTTTTGACACAGGTATTTAAGAGAAACCAGAATAACCATCTAGAAAGAAAAATTGTGTATGTTTGGATAATCTTTCTAGCATTTGATCAATAAAAGGTAGAGGGAAATGATCTTTTTTAGTAGCTTTATTTAATTTTCAGAAATCAATTACCATAATATAACCTGTAACAATTCTTTGTGGGATCAATTCAACCTTATCATTAGGAACAACAGTAATACCTCCCTTCTTAGGGACACAATCGACAGGACTTACCCACTGACTATCAGCAGCAGGATAAATTATACCTGCCTCCAGAAGCTTTAGTATTTCATTTCTTACCACTTCTTTCATCTTAGGTTTTAACCGTGGTTGGTGATCAACAACCGGTTTAGCGTCTTTCTCTAGTTTTATGTTGTGCTGGCATAGAGTGGGACTAATGCCCTTAAGATCATCAAGAGTATATCCAATAGCAGCATGGTGCTTCCTTAGTGTTTTCAATAATTTCTCTTCTTCCAGCTCTAAAAGGTTAGCACTAATAATAAGAGGATATATCTTCTTTTCATCAAGATAATCATATTTAAGAGTATCCGGTAATTGTTTAAGCTCAAACACGGGATCACCCTTGGGTGGAGGAGGATCCCCTAGGATTTCAACAGGCAAGTTGTGTTTCAAAATAGGTCCCTGTTTAAAGAATACTTCATCTATTTCCCTTCTTTCATTCATAAACATATCATTTTCATGGTCTAGCAAATATTGTTCTGAAGGATCATTAGGAGGCATGGCAATAGAAGCAAGACCAATAATTTCATCTTTACTAGGCAATTCTTTATCATGGGGTTGTCTACGAAATTTAGCAAAATTAAAGTCATGAGACATATCCCCTAAACCAACAATAACAATATCGTTTTCACACTCTATCCTAGCATTAACAGTATTCAAGAAGGGTCTACCAAATATAATGGGACAAAAGTCATCTTGTGGGGAACCAAGAACAAGAAAATCGGTAGGATATTTAATTTTCCCACACAAGACTTCAACATCTCTAACAATCCCAATTGGTGAAATAGTATCTCTATTGGCAAGCTTAATAGTAACATCAATACCTTATATTTCAGCAGGTGCAATATCATGCATAATTTCTTTGTATAAGGAATGAGGTATTGCACTCACACTAGCACCCATATCACATAAGCCATGATAACAATGATCTCCTATTTTAACAGAAACAACAAGCATGCCAACAACAGGTCTATGTTCACCTTTAGTATCGGGTCTAGCAATTCTAGCAGCTTCATCGCAAAAATAAATAACATTCCCATCAATATTATCTACCCAGAGAACTTTAACCATAGCAATACTAGGTTCAACTTTAATTTGCTCAGGGAGTGTAGGTGTTCTAGCATTACTCTTATGAACCATAGCTGAAGCTTTAGCATGATCCTTCATTCTAACGGGGAAAGGTGGTTTCTCAGTATAAGTAGTAGGAACAATAGGATTAACATTATAAGTAATAGTTTTCTCTTCAACTTTAATAGGTTCTACTACTTTCACTTTAATGGGAGGATAATATTTAAACCACTTCTCCTTAGGGAGATCAACATGAGTAGCAAATGATTCATAGAAAGAAGCTACTATCTCAGAGTCAAGTCAATATTTAGTGCTAAATTCACAAAAAGCATCGGTATCCATAAAAGAATTAACACAATCAAACTTAGGTGTTATACCTGACTCCTTACCTTCACCGACTTCCCAATATTCAGAGTTGCGTTTAATTCTTTCCGATAAATCCCATCTGAATTAAATAGTCTTCATCATAAAAGAGCCAGTACAAGAAGTATCGAGCATGGAGCGATTACTGAGAGAAAGCCGAGCATAAAAATTTTGAACAATAATTTCTCTTGAGAGCTCATGATTGGGGCATGAATATAACATTGACTTAAGCCTCCCCCAAGCTTGAGCGGTACTTTCTCCTTCACGAGGCCAATATATATATATATATATATATATATATATATATAGGACAAATGTTTCCTACAAGCAGTGGTAGTTACCACCACTTGCGTTTTGTATGTTGTATGTAGTATCTGTTGAAACCGAGAGTATGTACGTGTAGTATATAGTATATAACAATGATTAGATAGTATATATACAAATTTTTAGGTAGTATGTACCATTTTTTGAGTATGCTCTTTTTACGTACAAATATGTATGTATTTCACAAATATAACAAAAACTATGGGCTCATATGCAATTTTTTCATGTAACTTGTTTTGAAATATCTTAGATATAGTATACGAACATATTTAATATAATAAACTAGTATATATAGTACCACATGCTAGTATATGAGACATGTGGGGTAACTACCACCGGGTGGTAGGATAGATTTTCTCTCTCTCTCTCTCTCTCTCTCTCTATATATATATATATATACATACATCTGGGCTATTATGCTACACGTAACAGAATATTATTCTGTTACCCTTTTTGAACTGACGGTTTCACTCGGTTGTACTGATGATTTTCGAGCGGTTAAACTGATGCTTTCAGTTCTGTTTAACAAATCGTCTTCTTTAGTTGAAATATTTTTTGCAATTTTTTTGTCGGAACGGGGCGTGTAATATATCGTTGGAGAGCTCTTGACAACTATATTTCAAGTATATTGAACGTTTTTGCAAAATCATTATGGTTTGAGAGCAGTTTTGAAAAAACCTTTTTTTTTCAAAACCAAAAATGTGAATCGTATTTTGGACTCAATTTTCAAACGGTTTGTTGGAATTGAGCAAATAAGATAGCACTCGAAAGCTTGTGAAAATCCGCATCTTCCATATATCTATTATTTTTCTAATTTTATACGCTTTAAAAGTAATTTGGAAAATGGTAAAATTCTGGGCGAAGTGTATTTTTGCGATTTTCTGCAAACGGTTTGTCGGATTGAAGCAAATGATACGGATTTGGAAAGCTATGGAAAATGCGCAACTTTTTTGTATTGAAATGTTTTTCTAATTCTTTACAGTTTAAAACTGAATTCGAATACGATCAAATTCGATTTCGAACGCGATTTTTTTAAAATATTGTCGAAATGAGGCAAATAATATATGGTTGGAAAGATATCGAAAATACGAAACTTAGTCATGTTGAATGTTTTCTCAAATGTGCAACCGTTCAAGAGTAATTTAGATTACGGTGAAACCCATCGTGCTGTTTTTTTCGTCAGAAAAAACAGAGTACTTGTACTGATTTTTGTGTGTGTTTATACTGATGTATTATTTCATAGAGTAATTTTGAATACGGTGAAGCCTGTCGTATTTTTATTTTTCGTTCCGGAAACAAAGTACTCGAACTGATCCCCGTATGGATTTGTACTAAGCACGTTTTCACAGATTGAACTTTTACTTTGTTTTCTGGGTAAGGTTTTCCTCTTAAAGTTTCAATGGTTTATGGTAGCAGTGCCCCTGTACTTACATAGTTTATGTCGTCGAACTGACTGATATTTTATTCAAAAAGAAAATCTTCTATTTGTTTCCTTTTTTTGAACTTAATATTTTTTACAGCGATGTTCTGAACTTCTCTCATTTTACGACTTGTACTTTTACCATTTGAATTTCTATGGGGTTTCTTTTTTTGCTTGAACTTTTACAATTTGAATTTCTGCCATTTCTTTTATTCCGAACGGACCATTGTTTTTAACTCCTACTGATTAATATTTTTAATTCAAACCATTTTTTTCAAAGAGTACTGATGTATTCTTCGAAGAATAATTTTGAAAGGTTCCAAAAAAGAGTACTTGAACTGATATTTGCATGAGTTTATACTAAGCGTGTTTTTACTAACTAGATTTTGCTCTGTTTTGGGTAATATTTTTGCTCATAAGTTTGCAACGGTTTATTGTATCGTCGCCCCTGTACTTGCATGGTTTATATCATCGAACTGAATGAGAAGTTTTTCCAAAAGAAAATGTTTTTATTCTTTTTTTTGAACTAAACATTTTCTACAACGATCTTCTGGACTTCTCTTATTTTAGGACTTGTACTTTTCCCATTTAAATTGCACGGGGTTTCTTTTTGCTTGAACTTTTACAAATTGAATTTCTGTCATTTCTTTTATTCCGAACGGACCATCATTTTTAACTTGTACTGATCAATATTTTTAATTCATCCATTTCTCCTTTGTAGAACGGACCACTATTTTTGTTTGTACGGATTAGTTGTAGAACTTGGACGTGAATGTCATAGAATTACACTTTGGATGGATCACCTTCTCCCATCTGGACTGACCACAAAGCTTGCATCAGGAAACTCACAAAACAAGGATGATTACAACGAGATCGACGAGAATGTATGAACCATACCAGTTTTAGCTCAATAAATACTTTCTGAACTAGTACTTAGCTCGCTTGTCTATTTTCACTTCACCATGGGATCAGAAGTGCACAACATATACAAACATTAACACAAGGATCAATTGGGCAAACAAAAGAACACAAAACTAAATATATAAATATGCATACACAAAAGCAGCATCTCTCGAATGGGGCATGATGCAGGCATCGCCACCGGCAAAACTTGGCGCACCGGAGAACCTGCACTGCTCGATTTGTCGAGAGAGGACTCAGGGTAACACATTATGGTGGCTCTTTTTTTGAGTAGTCGCTCTAAAGCACGCCATGGACGGAATTTTTTGTTGGTCTATTCTCTAAAAACTATCCTGCCGCTGCTGTTTATTGTACGCCTCCATCAAGTACCTACCTTATCTGAAAACTATCCTACCGCTGCTGTTTATTTTACGCCTCCATCACGTACCTATCTTTTATGAAAACTATCCCGCCGTTGCTGTTCTTTCTCTGAATGCACGCAAATCATACTTCCCACTCTCCATCGGTCTGAACCCTGACATGATGTTCTTCACCGGGTACAACGTATCATCAAGGCCTGAAAAAAGTAAGCATGTCATGTACTGGATTTCCACAAAGCACACCCTATGAACTTCCTGACCGTTACTTTTTCAAAATATTGTATAATCCGTTTTTTGCTAAGAGTGTACTGTTTTTCTGCAAACTTCCTGTTTCCTGCTATTCCGACCATCCACATTTTTGCTCCATGTACTTAGTGTTTTGCATATATTAATTTATCTGTATCCATTATCATAGGAAATATTTTTGCTATAGAAAATCAACCAGTTGTATCCCATAATCATCGAGAGAGAGAGAGATCAATGCATTAGAGAGGTTTGCTAAAAAAATACGTGTGTACGTAGCAAGTAGCACAATAAATGCATAATAATATCTGTAACAAATAGCAAGTGTGGGATAACAAAAGACCGTAATTACCACATCGGTGCAGGGAAAGAACACATAGGGTGAACAATGGTGGAATGGTGTCGATGTACTAGAGTAGGGGTACCTTAGTATCCCAAACTTGTGCACGGGCAGTTGCAGCGCCCCGCGGCAAGGCTTGCCGGGTGACCGCCAAGGTCCTCCGTGGTTCCCTTGGAGCCATTCAAGAACAAAGTATTTAAGCTCAGGAGACAAGGCCCCGGCAAGAGGAGCTTGCCGGGAAGGCCAGCCAAGGCATTTCAAGGAACTTGCCGTGACGCGCCGCGCGTCCCAGCAAGGCCCGGTGGGCGACAAAGCTTCCGGACCCGACAAGATAACGACCGCGGCAAGGCACTTGCCGCGACAAGCGGACACTCTGTGCCCACGCTCTAGCGCATCCACCAACGTGTCGCTCTGGGGGCCTTTCCAGGCGCGCGTGGCAGGAGGCTGTGCAGCCAGCGGTGCGCGGTGGCATGCGAAGCTGACAAGATCGCCATCGTGGCGAGTGGTGGCGCCCCTGACAGTCCTTTTCTGCACTGTTTGGGCTACACAGACGGGCATTTAATGCCCTTGTCCCCTGCCATCAGGGTTAGGTAGGAAACACTGTACAAGTAACTGTACCAACCACCTCTCTTTTTACATTTGTACCCTTGTGTACGTTGCCACCTGTCGGTGACCCCTTTAGCGTATAAAAGGAGGCCCACACACAACGTAGAAGGGGTTCGACTCATTCGGAAGCCAGAAAAACACTTAGCTCTCTCTCGAGAAAGAATACAATACAATCAAACAAGCAGCAGTAGGAGTATTATCTCTCCGGAGAGCTCCGAAGCTGGGTAAACTGCTCGTGTGCTTCGCCTCAATCTGCTCTTCGTGCGACCTCCGCCCCCCCGCCGAACCGAAAGGGGCTCGGTCGCCGGTCCCATAGGTGTTCGTGGATCAGTTTCCCCGACATCTTTGGCGCGCCAGGTAGGGGGCATCGAGGTTGTGTGAACCTGATCCGGCGTTCACACGAGCTAGATCTTCATTTTCTTCATCAACATGCCACCAAAGAAGAAGGCTTCGGAGGCAGCTGTTCCCTCCACGTCGATCCCACTGCCACCGGAGCAAACGGGTGGTGGGGTAGACGTCGGCGGAAGGACGGACGTCGACGAGGAAGCTCATGACGCTGCCAGGTCCAAGGGCAAGGCGGCGCAGACCTCGACGTCCGCGCTTGTTCCGCGCTCATCTCAGGAGGCGCAGGACCGACAGCGTCATGGTACTCGCAGTACCATACGTTTGTTGGGCCAAGATCAAGCTGGTGGATCCCGGGGCGCTCAAGACCAGCATGCACGCCAGCGTACCAGCACGAGCGAGACACGGTCGCCCGGACGGGATAATGCTCCTTCTAACATAGTTAGAAGTCCGAGCACATCCCGCTCCTCGCGCCGTCCGCCACTGCCACCCACCACTCCGGCAGAAGCTTTGGCGCGAGCTCAACTGCTCCTGGATTACCCTCCGACGTCGGACAAGATCGACGAATGGAGGGCCACCATTCAGAGTCTCATCGGCTACGCCAACGGCGACACTCCGCGGCAGCCGAGCGCGTCGCTACCGCGGCAGGGTTGCCAGGCGCGAGCCGGTGGCGACGAAACTGGTGGAGGTGCAACCACCATGCAATCACCACCCCGAAGGCCAAGATCGCCGACTCGCCGGATCCACCTCGACAGCGACTCCACCGCATCGTCGGATCCACGAGCTCGTCGCGATCAGCGCCAAGTTCTTCGCGATCGACAGCAAGAAGACGCTCGTACTCGCATCGAGCGCCGAAGAGAAGCGCGACGTCAATCCGACAAGCGCGCTGGGCCCTCTGTCGACATGCATGCGCCAGGGGAACCAGGCGACTTGCCGTACGCGGTAGGTTGCCCTGCGTTCACTCGTGAGCTGCGGCAAGTCCAGTGGCCCAGCACGAAGAACTTCAAGCCAGACGTACCGGAGAAGTACGACGGCAAGACGCATCCGTCGGAGTTCCTCAGCATCTACACCATTGCGGTGCAGGCTGCCGGGGGACGGGACGACAAGATCCTTGCCAACTACTTCCCGCTGGTGCTCAAGCCCAACGTCAGATCCTGGCTCATGCACTTGCCGGACAACTCCATATCCTCTTGGGCCGATCTATGCCATCAGTTTGTCGGCGCCTTCACGGGCGGCCACAAGCCTCATGGCCAAGAGAGTGACCTTCACCTGCTCGCCCAGAAGGAAGGAGAGCCCCTACGCAAGTACATTCAGAGATTCAGCAGCGTACAGCACAACATCCCAGACGTCCACCCTGCGGCGGTGATCAGCGCGTTCCATCAGAACGTGCGAAACCGCAGGATGCGGGAGGAGATGGCGATGTGCAAGATCAGAGACGTCAGTGAGCTATATGCCCTAGCCGACAAGTGTGCGCGTGATGAGGAAGGGAGGAGACTCCCCGGAGAGAACATAGGAGCAGGAGGATCTGACAGTGATGACGCTGCCCCGGCAAAGAAAAACCGGCGGCGGAATAACAGGAAAAAGAAAGGCAAAGAGGTGCGAGCCGTTGAGCATTCCGGCAAAGAAGCCAAAGCTGGTAACTCCGGCAAGGAGGTTGCCGCAGCTGTGGCAGTTGTCGACAAGCAGGACGGCACCAACAAGCAGTACTGCAAAATCCACCGCACTAAGGGCCATGACCTCCAGAGCTGCAAGAAAGTCGAGCAGCTTGTTGAGCAACAGAAAGCTGAATACGAGCGGCGCGACAAGGAGAAAGCCTAGGATGGTGCTGGAGGATCCGACAAGAAACGTCCCGGCCGAGGAGGACGCCGCGTCAAGGCCAAGCAGCAGCAAGGAGACAGACCTCCTCGCGGCCGCGACAAGGATGAAGATGACGACGACGATGAAGACATGGATGGTGAGGAGACTGATGAGCAGGAGTTCCAGAAAGCCACAGAGGTCCTGTGCGTTGACGGCGGTGCTTCTCTGCATACTTCGCACATCCAGCTCAAGGAGTGGGTGCGGGAAGTTAATGCAGCAGAACCACCCGTCGAGTCACACAAGCCTCTGAAATGGTCCAGCACGCCTATCATCTTTGATATTGAGGACCACCCTGGTCGCATAACTGAGGTCGGGTGCTTGCCGATGTTGGTTTCACCAACTATCCGCAACCTCAAGGTCACTAAGATGTTAGTTGACGGCGGGGCCGGCTTGAACCTGATCTCCTCCGCGGTGCTCCAGAAACTCCAGGTCCCTGACAGCAAGCTCGAAGAAACCGGTACGTTCCAAGGAATCAATCCGGGAAGGAGCAAGCCAAAGGGAAAGATCACGTTGCCGGTAACATTTGGCAGCGAGTTGAACTTCAGGACTGAGAGGGTTACTTTCGACGTTGCTGACTTTCCATTGCCATACAATGGGATACTCGGCCGTCCAGCACTCGCCAAGTTCATGGCAGCCTCTCATTATGCATACAACGTACTGAAGATGCCAGGCCCGATAAGTGTCATCTCTGTCCCTGGCGACAAGAAGGATGCTCTTATCTGCGCCGACAAGATCTACCGGGAAGCAGCAGCCGCAACAGATCGCAAGTCACTTGCCGCTGAAGCTCCCGGGGGGAAGAAGAAGACCAAGTCCGGCAAGAGTTCTGATGCCCACTCCGGCAAGCGCACCTCTTCGGAGTGCTGCGCTACCGTCGAGGACGCACCATCGAGCTCCACCGGCAAGTGTAAGAAGGCAATGGCAGCTCCACCTGAAACCAAGAAGGTGTCCGCCAAGGAGGACGGCACTGGTGGTACCTTCACCATCAGTGCCACTCTCGACCCTAAATAGGAAAGCGCGCTCGTTGCTTTCCTGCGGGCGAACGTCGACGTGTTTGCGTGGCAACCGTCTGACATCCCCGGTGTTCCCAGGAAAGTAATTGAGCACCACCTTGCCGTCTGTCCTCATGCGCGGCCCGTCAAGCAGAAAGTCAGGAAACAGGCAGTGGAGCGCCAAGAATTCATCGCAGAAGAAATCAAGAAGTTGGAAGCAGCAGGCCTTGTCAGAGGAGTGCTCCATCCTACGTGGTTGGCCAATCCTGTAGTCGTGCGCAAGGCTAATGGGAAATGGAGGCTTTGTATCGACTTTACTGATGTTAATAAAGCTTGTCCCAAAGACCCATTTCCCTTGCCGCGCATCGACCAGATTGTTGACTCCACGGCCGGATGTGATTTGCTTTCATTTCTTGATGCATACTCAGGATACCATCAGATCTTCATGGCAGAAGAGGATGAGGAGAAAACCGCATTCATCACCCTGTGTGGCACGTACTGTTTCGTACGGATGCCTTTCGGTTTGAAGAATGCTGGTTCAACATTTGCAAGGGTAGTCCACCACGCTTTTGAGCCACAAATGCACAGAAATGTGGAAGCCTACATGGATGATATAGTGGTCAAGAGCAAGGACAGGGCGACCCTGATTCAAGATTTAGACGAAACATTTGCAAATCTGCGCAAGATCAACCTCAAGCTTAACCCCGAGAAGTGCGTGTTTGGAGTCCCTTCCGGCAAGCTTCTCGGGTTCTTCGTGTCTCAGCGGGGAATTGAAGCCAATCCCGACAAGATCAAGGCCATAGAGCAGATTGAAGCACCGAAGCGCGTGGCTGCTCTCAGCAGGTTTATCTCTAGATCTGCTGAGCGCGCCCTGCCATTTTTCAAAATATTGAAAAAGGCAGGTCCAATGAAATGGACTCCGGAGGCGGAGGCTGCGCTGCAGGACTTGAAGAAATACCTGTCCTCCGCTCCAACACTTGTCGCACCTAAGCCACAAGAGAAGTTGCTGTTGTATATAGCGGCAACCAATAAGTGGTTAGTGCTTCGTTAGTGGCAGAGAGGGAGGCAGATGACGAGCCAGCAACCACGGCAGATGCATCCAGCGACAAGCAGGGGGCTTCGTCGACAAGCTCTGGTCCTGACAAGGATGGATCTGCGCAGGAGCATGATAAGATGCAGAAGAGAATGGTGCAGCGTCCAGTTTACTTTGTTAGTTCCCTTCTACAGGGAGCTAGGTCAAGGCACTCCGGCGTGCAGAAATTGCTTTTCGGCCTTCTCATGGCCTCGAGAAAGCTGCGCCATTACTTCCAAGCACATGAGATCACAGTCGTCACTCGCTTTCCGCTGAAGAGGATACTGCAAAATCCAGAAGCAACAAGCAGGATTGTCGAGTGGGCACTGGAACTGTCAAGCTTTGGCCTCAAGTTTGAGAGCACTTCAACTATCCAAAGCAGAGCATTGGCAGAGTTCATAGCAGAGTGGACGCCAACGCCAGATGAAGAAATTCCAGAGACGAGCATCCCCGTCAAGGAAGCGAGCAAAGAGTGGCTGATGTACTTTGATGGTGCCTTCTCGCTGCAAGGCGCCGGTGCGGGCGTGCTGCTTGTCGCACCCACCGGAGAGCACCTCAGGTATGTAGTCCAGATGCACTTTCCCAAGGAGCAAGCAACTAACAATACTGCAGAGTATGAAGGATTGCTTGCCGGTCTCAGGATCGCAGCAGACCTTGGGATCAAGAAGCTCATTGTCAGGGGTGACTCACAGCTTGTCGTTCGCCAAGTGAACAAGAACTATCAGAGTCCGTTGATGGAAGCATATGTTGATGAAGTGAGAAAGCTAGAAGAGCACTTTGACGGCCTACAGATGGAGCATGTCCGAGAGCTCAGAATGACATCGCTGATGGCCTGTCAAAGTGCGCCGCACTTAAGTTACCTGTGGAACCAGGGATCTTTGTGCTCAAGCTGACTCAACCGTCCGTAACGCCATCAACTGGACAGAACAAGAAGAGGAAGTTGATTTCTGGTGACTATTTTCCGGCAGAGCTCCCTGAAGCCGCCGCCAAGAAGGTCCCCAAGATCAACGCCAAGGATGCTGAGGAGCAGTCTGCTCCGGCAAGCCTTATGGTTTGTTCCGTCGTAGCAGACGCTCCCGACAAGCTTTGCTCCGGCAAGCTTGCCGGGGAACATCAAGCTCCGGCAGAGCCGCAGGTTCTCGCCGTAGAAGCGGATGCTCCCGCAGCAGCAGATGTGCCTTTAGTCCTTGTTGTCGAGCCACAAGCTCCAGCATGGGCACAGCAGATTGTCCATTTCCTTCAGACAGGAGAACTTCCCGAAGAGCAAGAAGAAGCGGAAAAAGTAGCCCGGCAGTCAAGTATGTACCAGTTTGTCGACAGCACACTGTACAGAAGGAGACTCAACGGTGTGAAATTGAAGTGTATTCACCGGGAAGACGGACAAAAGCTGTTGGCAGAGATACATGGAGGCATATGTGGTCACCACATTGGCGCAAGAGCACTTGCCGGCAAAGCGTTCCGGCAAGGTTTCTTTTGGCCGACAGCCCTCCAGGATGCAACTGCACAAGTAACCAAGTGTGAAGCGTGCCAGTTCCATTCCAAGCAGATACACCAGCCAGCTCAAGCTCTCCAGACGATCCCTTTATCCTGGCCATTTTCGGTCTGGGGGCTCGACATCCTCGGCCCCTTCCCCCGAGCTGTCGGGGGCTTTGAGTACTTGTACGTCGCAATCGACAAGTTCACAAAGTGGCCGGAAGTGGAAGCAGTGAGGAAGGTGACAGCACAGTCAGCAGTCAAGTTCTTCAGGTCGATTGTTTGCCATTTCGGGATCCCTAACAGGATCATCACCGACAACGGCACGCAATTCACGAGCCGCACCTTCATGCAGTACGTCCAAGATCTTGGCGCCAAGGTCTGCTTCACTTCTGTTGCTCATCCGAGGAGCAACGGTCAAGCAGAGAGGGCAAATGCTGAAGTGCTGCGCGGGCTCAAGACCAGGACTTTCGACAGGCTGCGCAAGTGCGGAAGAAACTGGATCGAGGAGCTGCCAGTGGTTCTTTGGTCGATCAGGACGACGCCAAATCGAGCCACTGGCCAGACGCCTTTCGCTCTAGTCTATGGAGCAGAGGCAGTTCTCCCCACGGAACTCGTATACGGATCACCTCGAGTGCTCGCTTATGATGAGCTTGAGCAAGAGCAGCTGCGACAAGATGACGCGCTGCTCCTTGAGGAGGATCGTCTTCAGGCTGCTGTACGAGCTGCTCGATACCAGCAAGCTTTGCGCCGCTACCATAGCCGCAAAGTTAAAGCCAGAAGCTTCGAGGAAGGCGACCTTGTTCTTCGGCGCGTTCAGTCCGCCAAGAATTCCAGCAAGTTGACGCCGAAGTGGGAAGGCCCTTATCGGGTGAAACGAGTCACTAGGCCCGGCGCTGTCCGCCTTGAGACTGAAGATGGCATTCCGGTGAGCAACTCCTGGAACATTGAGCATCTTCGTAAATTTTACCCGTAGGGCGCGGTTGCCGGAACCCGTTCCGGCAACCACCTTTTGTACAAGTCTTGCCGATGTTGCATGTAATCCTTTGTACAAAGCCGGGCGCAGATCCCGTGCATAAGTAAAGCTCATGTGCTCCGCACATCTTGTCAATTTCATGCATTATATAATTTCTTGCATGCGTTATCTGACACTTTGTGCAGCACATACCTCCGGTAAGCAATAACGAGCCGAAAGGCTCCATATCTTTATTTTCTCTTCTTTCTTTTTCTCAACAAAGGAAAGGAAGGTTCCCTCGCACACAAGTTTGCCGGGGGGGAAAGGAGAAGATTATGATGTGGACCAGGCGTCGTTCAAGCAAGTTTCGCCTTGCCGGGAAGCGAACGACAGAAAAGCTAAGTTGCCAAAGTTTGAGCAATTAGTTTTAATTTTTAAGTTATCTTCCTCGAACGACCGTGCTTTGTATGGAAAACCTGTGCGCGGAGGAACCAGCTCGTAGCTAGTTGCGCCCTTACTTTGTTTCGAGTCCGCTCAACAACTTAAGTGTGCTGCAACTAGTCGCGACAAGGTTTCTTGTCGGAAGCGGCACCGCCAGCAGGCTGCTGACGTCCCGCACTCAGCGCTCGCGGCTCGGGTGCCTGCGCCGACAAGTTCCCTAAAAGCGTAGGGTAAAAACATACAAAGGAAGGAATCTAGTAAAGGAAATAACGTAGCAATCGATACCAGAAATAGAGTTATATTACAAAATAACTTGTCGCAGCTCTAACAGATTGATCTTATAATATGGCTAGCAGCGACAAGGAGAAAGAGAAAACGGGCGGCCTAGTCTACGCGATCGCCCTCAACCCTCTTGATCTCGCTCACCTTGTCCACAATGGGTGCGACAAGGGCCTTGAGCGCGTCCAGATCGGCATCCGGCGGCAAGGATTTGAGGACGTTGGTGAGGTTGAGGCCTGGATTGCGGAAGGCCACCTTCATCAGCACCTTCTGAGAGCCCCGCGCAGATCCTGCGCGACTCGTCGGCCAGCTGCTTTGGGATCCTCTCCCGGAGTCGCTGGAGTGCCGTCGCCACGCCTTTGAAGAACAGGGTGAGCTTGGCGCTGGGTTGGAGATGCTTGTCGGAGGGATACCCAAAGTCCTCCATCCCTAGCTGCGCCAGCTCCCCGTCGATGGCAGCGGCAGCATCCACAAGACCTTCAGTCCAATGCTCCACTGTCTCCCTGAAGGCGTCGTGGGCGGCAGCAGCACTCGCCAGCAGCGCCTCGTCGGCCTTGAACTTCTCCGACAAGGTCACCTCTCGCTCCCTGGCGGCGTCCAGTGTCTGAGTCAGCGTAGCCAGCTTCAACTCAAGATCCGCGTTGGAGTCCTTGGCGGTGCTGAGCTCCTTGCTCCTCTCAGCGAGAAGACCTTGCAGCTCACCATGGGCGGCAGCATCCTTCTCGCGCTCACGCTTGAGCGCGACAAGCTCCTCGCCGCTCTTCTTGATATTGGCCTCCAGCTGCGCCAGCTTCGCCTCCAGCTCTTTCTTGGCGGCCTCAGCAGCTGCGGCAACGTCCTTTGCTTCCTTGAGCGCCCCGCCAATTGCTTGCTCGCGCTCGGCAAGCTCCTCCTCGTGGCTGTCAAGGTTGACCTTGCGCTGCGCCAACTCTCCCTCCTGCGCAGATAGCTTCTCGGCAGCAAGCCGCTGCTGCTCTTCAACCTCAGCCTTCGCGAGGAGGAAGGCTTTCCTCTCCTCGGCGACTTGCTCCCGCTCCTCTGCCAAGCTCCGGAGAGTTTCCTGCCTAAGACCCCGGAGCTCCTCCGCGCGCTTCTCGATGTCGACTCCCGCCCTCGCGACGAGTGCTTCTCGGGACGCCAGCTTGGTTTGTCGGGCGCGGTAGAGCGACAGCAGCTTCCGCAGCAGCCGCTCCTCCTCAGACTCGCCGCTGCTGCTTGGCGCATCGACCAGCGCCAGCCCAGCGGAGGCGAGCACCTCCTCGTCAAAAGCTTCTCCTTCGACCGGCGCCCTGGAGCTTGACGCCCAGGGAAGCTTGATGAAGATACCATCGCCGGCCTTCAAGTAGGCGTCGGGCTGGGGCTCTTCGGAGCCTGGCTCCGCGGCAGCGGCGGAGGGATCGGCGGTCGGCGCAGCGCCTGGCGCTCCTGCGGCCTCAGGGCCGTCAGTGCGATCGCCCGACCCCTCGCCAGCTTTTGCGGCGGCAGCCTTGGCGGCCTCTTCGCCGGCGGGCTCATCAGCACCGGCCCCTTCTTCAGTGGCGGCGGCGTCGTCGTTGTTGCCACGCGCGCCTTCCTCGCCGGCGTCCTCAGTCTCCATTGGCTCCGCAGCAGATGGATCTGAAGAACGAAGAAGGGAGAAAAGTCAAGCAAAAATCCAAGAAAGGGAATTCAGAAGAAGAAGAGCCCAAGGGAAGATTTCAGGCAAGAAGATTACCAGTACTAGGATCTGCGGTCGCGGTCTCGACCGCCGGAGGATCATTGGTACTGTCCCTTGCCGGAGAACTGTCCCTTGCCGGGGAGTTCTCCCTTGCCGGAGAGCGCTCCCTTGCCGGGGACTCCTCCCTTGGCGGTGTAGTCGAAGCAGATGGCACTTCGGGGGCGGCTTCCGGGCCCTCCTGGTGAGGCTGTTCTGCTCCTACACAAATCAACAAGCAAGATATTAGTAGAGAAAAGAGCACCCATGCGCACCCGACAGCAGGAAGTAAACTACAAACTTACGCTGGGGGCTGCGCTGGGGGCTACTTTGGGGAGTGGTTGCAGGGTCCGTCAAGGTGGTCTCAGACACACCCCCTGCTGACACGGTGGGATCATCTTCGATGACAATCACCGAGGCCTTGGCTCTCTTCGCCGCTCTCTGGGCCAGCGTCCTGAAAAGGAATGGATTCAGATCGAAGCAAGTCAGATATAAGACGAAAGCAACAAGATAGCAATAATTGAAGAACAATGAGGACAGCAAGGGGATCTTACTCTTCTTCTTCATCGTCGGAGCTGAGCGCAGAAAGATCGAAGTCCGGCTCGCCTCCAGTGCGGCGAGTAGGCTCCCTCGCCCGCTTGGCAGGGGCGGGGGCGGTGGACTGGGAGGATCCCTCTCCAGTTGCCGCAGCAGCATGAGGCGCTCCCGCGGCAACATTGCTTGCCGCGGTAGAGCGTGTCGCACGGCTTGGCGGCTTTTGGCTCGTTTGCCGCCCCGCTACATCCCCGGCCCTGCGAAGATGCCTTCTTGGCGGGGCCGGGGGCTCCGCCTGTGGCAAGCTGTCTGAAGGCTCGGGCTCTTCCTCGCCGGGCTCGCTCGGCTCAGCTTCAGGGCCGGCAAGATCTTCCTCGCCGGCAAACTCCTCGCGCTCGGCAAGGCTTGCCGCCTCTGCTGCCTCCGCCTCCTCCACGGTGAACCCAAACTGGCCCGCGGCAGCTGCTGCCGCAGCCTCTTCCGTCCTAGTGGCGATGCGCTGCAGCTCTGCGTCGGTAGTGTCGCGGGTGAGGCTCTTCTGCTCATCAGCGCGGACCAGCACTTCTACCAAGTCGTCGAAGAACGCATGCACGACGTCATCCGCGGGCTCTTGCCAAGTTGGGGCGATTCCGTGCGAATCGCACAACGGCATCATCGCGCGGATACGGTCAAGTGAAGAATTGTTGCACAGCGGAACGACATTCCGCGGCAACATGAATGGGTGCTGAGGGTCGCGCTTGAACAGCTCCAGAAGCATCGCGTCCAATTCCAAGACGGTGAAGTTGAAATTGAGGCCCGGGCGCAGCCTCATGATATCCGCCGAGTTCTTGAACTCCCAGGCTGGTCTCCCCCTCTCCTGCAGGGGGGCGATGCGGCGGCGAAGAAAGTCTGCGCCAACTACGCCTACAGTAGGCCTGGCAAGCCTAAGGCGAAGGATCCGGGTGACGGCAATCTTAAACCTGTCATCCTCCGGGGCCACATTGCTCCAATCATTGCCGCGCACTATTGGGGCTTGGCGCAGGGCAGTGAACGGCTGCGGGTTCTCCTCGACGATCCAGCACCACTCCGCTCTCCACTCCTCCCATTTGCTGCGGAGCTCGCCCTCCAGATACGCTTCCTTCTTGCCAGTTCTCGAGATCCAAGCGATTCCTCCGGCAAGGGGCTCTCCTCTCTCAACCCGGGGCATGAAGAAGTGGCGGAAGAGGGCTACATTTGGGTGGACCCCGACAAAGTTTTCACACAAATGTGCGAAAACTGCCATGGTCAGAACGGCGTTGGGGGTGAAGTCAAGGAGGCGGAACCCGTAGGTGTTCATGATGTCGCAGAAGAAATCAGAAAAGGGCGGGCAGAGCCCGCAATAGAAGAACAATGCGAAGAACGGGTACCCGCTTGGAGCCAGTTCCGAAGCTGCAGCCGGGAGTACCCTCGTGCGGATGCGCACGCGTCTCCGTCGACCAGAAGAGGTAGTAGTACTCCCTCAGCTCCTGTGCACCGAGCTGAGGGGGGAAGAGGGCCCGCTCCTTCCGCAGCGCCGCGAGCCGCTGCGCCTCGGCCGACTTCACGCCCTTCCCCTTGTCGGCTTTTGGAGCCATGGCAGAGGTGGTGGGGAAGATCGGCGGCGTTGGCGACGCTGGTGGCAATGGGGGGCGGGGCGCTGCTCTCTTTCTGCTTCGAGAAGAGGAGGGGAGCGGCGGAGATTTCTGGAGTTGGAGCAACAAACGGCGAGATGGGCGACCTGCCCCAGTTTCCCCTGCTTATAAAGAGGGAGGGGGCGGACGTTTCGCCCTTCCGTATAAAGAAACCACCCACGATCTCTCCCACGATGCCGCATTCGACATGTGCCGTTAGGGAGGGCGCGGTGGATACGGACTCAGATACGACGTAACCCAGGCCGCGTGTGCCCATGCCCTATTTTGGGCCTGGCCCAACAGCGCTCGACACCGTGTGTGGCCCAGGCCCGGGGGCTCCTGTCGGTGTACTAGAGTAGGGGCACCCTACTATCCCGAACTTGTGCACGGGCAGTTGCAGCGCCCCGCGGCAAGGCTTGCCGGGTGACCGCCAAGGTCCTCCGTGGTTCCCTTGGAGCCATTCAAGAACAAAGTATTTAAGCTCAGGAGACAAGGCCCCGGCAAGAGGAGCTTGCCGGGAAGTCCAGCCAAGGCATCTCAAGGAACTTGCCGCGACGCGCCGCGCGTCCCGGCAAGGCCCGATGGGCGACAAAGCTTCCGGACCCGACAAGATAACGACCGCGGCAAGGCACTTGCCGTGACAAGCGGCCACTCTATGCCCACGCTCCAGCGCATCCACCAACGCGTCGCTCTGGGGGCCTTTCCAGGCACGCGTGGCAGGAGGCTGTGCAGCCAGCGGTGCACGGTGGCATGTGAAGCTGACAAGATTGCCATCGTGGCGAGCGGTGGCGCCCCTGACGGTCCTTTTCTGCACTGTTTAGGCTACACAGACGGGCATTTAATGCCCTTGTCCCCTGCCGTCAGGGTTAGGTAGGAAATACTGTACAAGTAACTGTACCACCACCTCTCTTTTTACATTTGTACCCTTGTCTACGTTGCCACCTGTCGGTGACCCCTTTAGCGTATAAAAGGAGGCCCACGCGCAACGTAGAAGGGGTTCGACTCATTCGGAAGCCAGAAAAACACTTAGCTCTCTCTCGAGCAAGAATACAATACAATCAAACAAGCATCAGTAGGAGTATTATCTCTCCGGAGAGCTCCGAAGCTGGGTAAACTGCTCGTGTGCTTCGCCTCGATCTGCTCTTCGTGCGACCTCCGCCCCCCGCCGAACCGAAAGGGGCTCGGTCCGCCGGTCCCATAGGTGTTCGTGGATCAGTTTTCCCGACAAATGGGAACAACAATCATCAGCTAGCCGACTACTTGAACTGACTATTTTGAAAGAAAATATGCCCACTTCTGAAAGTAAACATGGCTCGTCAGCTAGCTAACTACCTGAACTGCAGATCAGGCATGTAGATGAACTGAACTCTAGGATCGGATCCAGCCCACGAGCGCGGCAACACATGCTGACGGTCTCCTTGGTGGAGCAGAGGAGACCTCTATAGGATGAAGAGCTTGTCGCCGTCACTGTCAGCTCACGAATCCCCACTTCAGGTCAACGTCGTCGTCACGTTCAGGAGCGAGTCGCCATCATTGTTGCGCCTAACCCCCGTCGGAATCGAGGGTGGTGCAGTGATGAACGGCCTGCGGTGGTGGCGTCGAACGGCCTGGGGTGGTGGCATCGAACGGCCAGGACGCTCCGGTGATGGCGACCGAAGCTTGGAGAAGATGGGTGCGGGGTGGGGCCGCATGGCAGCTGGGTGAGGCAAGGGCGGTGGCGCATGGTGGCGGGGTAGGGCAGGGGCGACGGCGCACAGCGACGGAGCAGAGAGCACGGTGCACAGCGGCGGGGGGCATGAGACGGAGCGCGCTAGTGGGTCGTGCGGGATGGGATCGGGAGGTGGATCGTGCCCTTTTGTTTTTGTTTCTTTTTGGGTCGGTACCAGTTCGGGGCTGGTGGGCTCGATTCTAGAATTTTGGATCGCGCTCTATTAGGGGCCGTGGGTAACAGAATATTATTCTGTTACTAGTAACAGAATAGCTCAGCCCTATATATATATAATTACAATCATGATGAACCAGATGCATAGGATAAAACTTGTGATGAAATTCCAATTTCAATCAGTTGTAGTTCCATGATCCAATATCATCACATAGACAAAACCATGTCAATGCCTTTCCCTTCAAATATAAAGGGAAGACCTTCTTCTTGATAACATCCTCGGGCATACCTGCAAGCTTAAATAATCCAGAAAGTTCATCCACATAGATTAGGTGCATATCGGGATGTAATGTTCCATCTCTTGTGTAGGGATTAGCTAGCAGTTTCTCTATCATACCCGAAGGACTTTTAAAGTGAATATTTTCAGTAGGGTCTGTAGGTTGAGGAGAAACTCTTTGCTCTTCTGGTCAGGGTGAAGATACCCAGAACAAGCTCCTCAAAGGATTATTTTCCATAGTAACAAGTGACAGTAAATTTCAGCACACTATATAAATTTTTCCTTACCAAATTGCACCTACCAAAGGCGCTTCACTCCCCGGCAACGGCGCCAGAAAAGAGTCTTGATGACCCACAAGTATAGGGGATCTATCGTAGTCCTTCCGATAAGTAACAGTGTCGAACCCAACGAGGAGCAGAAGGAAATGACAAGCGATTTTCAGTAAGGTATTCTCTGCAAGCACTGAAATTATCAGTAACAGATAGTTTTGTGATAAGGTAATTCGTAACAGGTAACAAATAACAAAGTAACAAAAGTGCAGCAAGGTGGCCCAATCCTTTTTGTAGCAAAGGAAAATCTTGGACAAACTCTTATATTAAGCAAAGCGCTCCTGAGGACACATGGGAATTATCGTCAAGCTAGTTTTCATCATGCTCATGTGATTCACGTTCATTACTTGGATAATTTGATATGTGGGTGGACCGGTGCTCGGGTACTGCCCTTCCTTGGACAAGCATCCCACTTATGATTAACCCCTCTCGCAGGCATCCACAACTATGGATGGAGAAATAAGGTAAACCTAACAATATCATGGAACATATGGATCCAAATCAGCCCCCTACGAAGCAACGCATAAACTAGGGTTTAATCTTCTGTCACTCTAGCAACCCATCATATACTTATTACTTCCCAATGCCTTCCCCTAGGGCCAAATAATGGTGACGTGTCATGTAGTCGATGTTCACATAACACCACTAGAGGAAAGACAACATACATCTCATCAAAATATCGAACGAATACCAAATTCACATGATTACTTATAACAAGACTTCTCCCATGTCATTAGGAACAAACGTAACTACTCACAAATGATATTCATGTTCATAACCAGAGGGGTATTAATATGCATAAAGGATTTGAACATATGATCTTCCACCAAATAAACCAACTAGCAAACCATAGGTACCAATCTGAGGTTTTGAGACAAAGAATAGATACAAGAGATGAACTAGGGTTTGAGAGGAGATGGTGCTGGTGAAGATGTTGATTGATATTGACCCCCTCTTGACGAGAGGATCGATGGCGATGATGATGGTGACGATTTCCCCCTCCCGGAGGGATGTTTCCCCGGCAGAACAGCTCAGTCGGAGCCCTAGATTTGTTCTGCCAAGGTTCCGCCTCGAGACGGCGGCGCTTCGTCCTGAAAGCTTCCTTATGATTTTTTCCAAGGCAAAAGACACCATATAGAAGAAGATGGGAATCGGGGCCTGCCCGGTGGCCCACGAGGCAGGGGGCGCGCCCAGGGGGGTAGGGCGCGCCCTCCACCCTCGTGGCTGCTGGGTGGCCCCCCTCTGGTGCTTTCTTCACCTAATATTTTTAATGTATTCCAAAACAGACTTTCGTGGAGTTTCAAGACCTTTGGAGTTGTGTAGAATAGGTCTCTAATATTTGCTCCTTTTCCAGCCCAGAATTTCAGCTACCTGCATTCTCCGTCTTTATGTAAACCTTGTAAAATAAGAGAGAAAAGGCATAAGTATTGTGACATAACGTGTAATAACAACCCATAATGCAATAAATATTATACAAAAGCATGATGAAAAATGGATGTATCATGCCTCATGAAGGCATAAGAATTGTGCGTGGTACTTTCAAGAGACAATATGCTTTGTAATAATTTGCTAGGGTTCCGCGATCTCCTTTTCGGCCCCACGCATACCTCAGCCACCGCTGGGTCGTTCGGATCGCTAGGACGAGACCAAGGGATGAGGGCTACATGACTAGTTAGGCTCCTGAGTCACGATGCTCAGGAGTGCTCCTTGACGTACAAACAGTCCTTGGAGAGGAGATGCAGGAGCAGGTCTTGGCGTTCTGCGTCAGCCGGGCCCGGCCCCGCGCGTAACTTAGCCGCCATTGGGTCGTCCGGATCGCCAAGACGAGACCAAGAGGTGAGGGGCTACGTGACCAGTTAGGCTCCTGAGTTGCGATGCTCAGAAGTCCCCCTTGACGTACAAACAGACCATCATACCTTTCCTTGTTGGGCTCTCTCTCGAGAGGGATGCACGAAGACTAGGTCCGTGGGACCTGGTGAGGTGGCATACGCCAGGCGTGACCTGAGCATAGCCACCGTGCCTAGCCCCCTCGCGCTACTCTCCCGAGGGAAAGCAGCGTGGTGAGGCTAAGCCCTAAGCCGGGTGGCTCAGCCGAGGTCGCTGAAGCCGTGAGGCTACCCTAAGTTGTTTATCACCAGTGCGGAGCATGGCGCTTCAACTCTTGCATGGGCATAGCCGCTCCTCGACCGTGTCGACTGCCATCGCGGAGCATGGTGCTTCCACTGGTACGTGGGTGGGGGCTCCCTCTGAGGAGAGATCCCGGGGTGTGTGCAGCCCCGCCCTGACATGTGACTTGCATGACAAGGATAGAGGAGGTGTGTCTAGGCACTCGTGAGCTAGCGCGGGACTCGTGAGGCCCTACCTCAAGGCAGGTTGCGCCTGAACTTGATTGGGGAGCACTTGTGATAGTCCCGCGAGATGGTTAGGCAACCAGCGCCGAGTGAATCTCGTGAGGTTATCGCATGAGAAGGCCAAACACCAATGACCCCAGGAGGGGACATGAACGGGACCGGCCCGCTAGACAGAGCTCAGCCATTGGCTTTATCGATGCTGCAGGGACAGACCCGAGCATAGACGCCGTGCCCAGTCTTCTCATGCGAAGGTCATAAAGAAAGACAATCGGCGTGTGGCTCCCATGGTGAGAGGCACCAGGTCACGTGCCCTCACTCATCCGCCCACGATTAGCTCATGCGTGAACGAGACACCAAGGGCCATGGGAGGTGACGTGCACATGAGCTGGCCCGCGAGCCAGAGCTCAGCCTCTTGGGTTTAGCAACGCTGCAGGGACGGATTCGAGTACAGACGCCGTGCCAGTCCTTAATTATGAGGCGGTCGTGGGTGTGCTTGTAAGGGTGTGCGAAGTTCTCGGCGACGAAGCACCGGACAGACAGATGATAATCATGAAGCAACACATGGAAGAAGGTAAAGCCTGTTCTGATGGATGTAAGAAGAATGCATGTCGCGGGGACGGGCTCACCCGACTTGGGGATAATGCGGCCCAAGGGGCGCCCCTAATTGAATGAAATAAAATACGTCACCTGGTAGCATTGCTGAAGAGATGTTGGAGTAGTTAAAGACGCACGCTGTGGAGGTCGCTCCTCATGAGCCACCCTTGTCCTAAACCTCGGGAGGCTCTGGAGGTCTGGGGGGGCTCGTGAGGATCCATCGCCATTTCCGCCTGGATTGCCTGGTGCCTGGCCTCCTGAGCTGCCAGGATGCCCCGCATGTGGCGCTGGAACGCAGCCGCCGCACTCAGCAAACCAAAGGATATGTGAATGTAGCTTTGAGGGGGACCCTCGCATTGGCCAACACAGGACGGCTAGAAGAGCTCTGAGAGGCGGCTGTGTTGAGCGCAGGAACGTCGACGCAGACGCGCAGCTCCCTGTCTTTGCCGGGGCAGGTAGCCGCGCCTGGTGGTGGGCGGCGATCGCCCCACATAGCTCTTGCCTCCTGAATGTCCTTGACTACCTTGGTGATGAACTATTGAGCGTTTGGTGCCTAGCGCCCCGCGCTTTCTTCACGGAAGCATGCGCTAAAGCACGCCTCCACATGGTGCCCGAGCGCCTCCCTCGTGATGTTGGTCAGGTCAGAGGACCTCCAGAGAATAGCCCCCGAGCCCAGCCTGAGAGGGGCACCGGGCGTGCCTCCCTATGCGAGAGGGGAAGTATCCCCGTTAGTGGGTGCATGGCTTGAGGCAGCACCACCGGACACCCCACCCTCCTGAGATCCTTGGTTGAGCAGCTACTTCTTCCTATTGGGGATGGCCTCAGGAGGGCAGACAACACCCTCGTCGTCTGGGTTCTCGACTGCCGCAGCCTGGTAAGTGCGCAGGAGAGATCACACCGCGTCCTTCTCCTCGCAGGCGACCGTGATGATGACGTAGCTTCCTGTCATCTTGAGGACATTTCAGCCATGGTGGATGACCACCATGAACTTGTCCAGGGCCGGGTACCTGGGTATGGCATTGTACGGGAGGCGGATGTTGGCGATGTCAAAGTCGATGAGCTCTGTGCGGTAGTTGTCGTGCTTGCCGATGGTGACAGGGAGGCGGACCTGCCCTAACGGGGTGGCGGAGCCATCGGTCACTTATGAGAATGGCTTGGTAGGCTGAAGCTGGTGGTATGGCACTTGGAATCTGTTGACATCTGGACGGAGAGAACATTGAGCTCCACACTGCCATCGATGAATGTCTTGGTGACGAGTACGTTGCTGATGATGGGCGAGCAAAGCATTGGGAGGGTGCCGGTTGTGGCCGCGCACTGGAACTAGTCGGAGGAGTCGAAGGTGATGGTGTATTTGGACCACCTGAGCGGGCGCGTTGCGTCGATCTTGGGGAGGGCTGCGTTCACCTCACGTGCAAACTGCTGGAATATGTGATGGGAGGCTGGGCATGGGAGGCACCTAGGATGCAGGCGATGGCATGAGGCTCCTGGAAGCCTCCATCCCCCTCTTCCTGGTGGTCGTCTTTGTTCCTTCTTGGTGGCAGCGGCAGCGGGGGAAGGCCAGCGTTGCCCTGAGGATGGTCCTCGTGAGGCTGATCCCTCTAGGCGCCCTCACGAGGCTGGCCCCGCCAGCCCGAGGCTGGTCGCACCACTCCCGACGATGGTCGCGGCCGTCCTAGCGTCCTCCACCTCGGCCTCCTCCGTGACCGTAGCCTTGATCGTTGCGCTCGGGGAGACGACCGAGGTGCCCGTCATGGATGGATCTGAGCTACTCACTGTCGTTGGTGTTGTGACTGTCTACATTGTGGAAGACGCAGAATGGCCGGCTGCCCTTGGATGACTCTGGGTGATCATAGCCCCACTTCATCTCTGGCTCGGCCGCGAGTACAATCGGTCCCTTGTGCTTCAGCTCCTTGGCCTTGGTCTTCTTGTCTTCTGGGTCTGTGTCAGGGAGCTCGAGGAGGGAGAGCCGTCCCTCCTCAACTCTCGCACACTAGGTTGCCATGTTGAACATCTCCAGAGTCATGCACAGATCCTCGTGTATGGCGAGCTCCTCCTTCATCTTGAATCGTGGACGCCATCAGTGAATGCCGAGATGATGGCTTAGTCTGACACCTTGGGGATCTTGAGGTGAACATTGTTGAAGCGCTGGATGTACTTCTGCAAGGTCTCTCTTGGCTGCTGCTTGAAAGGACGTCCCAGGTCACCCGCGGCCGGCGGGCGGTCACGAGTGCCCTGGAAGTTGGCGATGAAACACTCTTGCATCTCGTCCCAGGAGGACACTAACCCTACGGGGAGGTTCAGGAGCCACGAGCGTGCGCCGTCCTTGAGGGCCATGGGGAACCAGTTCACCATGACCTTCTGGTCGCCATTGGCCGCCTCGATGCTTAGCTCATAGAGCTGCAGGAACTCAGAGGACCGGGGGTGTCGTTGTAGCATGGAGGCAGGTCGGGCTTGAACTTTCCCTGCGCAGCTCTAGAGTGAATGCGCGGCACCCTACCATGGTCATGGGAGCCTGCCATGGAGGTGGAGCCTGGTCTTGGTGCTCGCGCGCCACCACCACAGGTGGCCTGCAATCTTGGCGTGGCGGTGCTGGGAGCGCACACACATCTTCTTATGGCCGCTACATCACCTGGCAGCTTGCCTCATCGCGCGCGGGCGCCCGACATTGCAGATTACGTCGAGGAACCTCCCGCCTTGGCTCGATGATGGAATCCTTTCTGGGAGGTGGAGGAGGCGCTCCATGAGCTACATCTCCCGCAACAGGCGGCGGTTGAGGCAGCGAGCGAGACGGCGCAACAGAATCTCCGGCAGCGCTCGCGAGCTTAGCGATGCGGTCGGGCCAATCCTCGTAGAAGTCGTCGATCTGGTGGTTGCACAAGAGCTCGCGTGCCATTAGCAACGCTGCCTGCACATTCTCCAGGCCACGACGAGCATGGCAGCATCAAGCAGCTAGAGTCTGTGATGGAGTGGCGGTGCGCCCGTCGCGGCGCACGGAATGATGTAGCGATTAGGCTTGCTACTCATGGCCCGCGGGGCCCATGGCGGCATTTGCCACTAGCGACGGGGGATGGCAAGGGCAGCCGTTGCCCACCGGTGTTGTCTGAGCGATGCGGGCGGCAAGAGCGTCCCGAGACTCAGCACAAGCTCAACGTGCATCGGCCATGGAAGCGGTGGAGCAGTGGCGAATCGATCGGCGGAAGAGAGGCTCCGACACACCCCTACCTAGCGCGCCAAATGTCGGATTTTAGGCTCCGCATACCCAAGAATGGTTCGAACTCTGGGGCGTGTGCGAAGAGCTCAACCTCCCCAGTCTGCCTACTTGCAACTCTCATAGCCTAGCTCGTCGAACTCAAGGGAAAGGATGCACAGAAGTTTACCCAGGTTCGGGCCACCTTCCAGTGTAAAACCCTACTCTTGCTTTGTGGTGGATTGGCCTCGGTGGGCTGAGGATGAACTAGTATAGTGGAGAACCACCTCAGGAGGTGTGTTCTTGGGCTCAAGTGAGCTGAAGGTGGAAAGGATCCGATCTCTCCTCCTTCCACTATGGTGGTGGCTAGGTCCTATTTATAGCGGCCTTGGTCCTCTTCCCAAATGAAGGCAGGAAGGGATCCCACAACAGCCAAAATCAAAAGCGGACAACTAGTACATCTTATCCTGACGAAAGTAGTCTTCGCCTACAAAAGCCTCTGGTCGTGACGCTGCGGTGGGCTCGGTAATGACCTCCATCCTATCGTCATGGAAGTCTTGGTCTTGTTGCACGAGAATGGAAAGCTTTGGCTGATTCCTCGGGACTCCGTGCCTGCGCTTGCCTTCTTAGCACCAAAGAGGAAACTGATACACTGCGCCCGATGGCGCCTGCCTGGCCTTGGTCGTCATGGCTCATGTCACCCGAACCTCGCGAGGTGTAGCTTGCATGGAAATCTCCGCTCCTCGGGAGCCAGCCTGAGGAGGCTACTCCCTTTGGAGGTCTTGGTGTCATCCGCCTCGCGAGGCTTGGCCCCTCGCGAGGGTCTTGAGTTGTCGATGTCGAAGCTAGGCCATACCAGGCCATCGATGGAGCCACACCGTGGGCCGCAGGGAGGCAAGTCTGGGTACCCCCGTTCCCAGAACGCTGACAACAGATATGCCAAAGGGCCAGGGATTGAGACTGTGGCGAGGTGTGTTCGCGGGCAAGCCTGAAGCGCGCACACCTGCCCAGCCCCCGCGCGCGGGATGTGCGAGGAGGAGTGACGAGCAACTGCCACTCCTCCTGAGGTCTCCTGAGACAGGGCCTAAGAGAAACGAACGAGGCAAGAAGAAAGATTCCCAACCTCAAGAAAGAGACGCCAAAACTCCAACTTCTATTCAAGAAGTCGCAAATCAGATATAGAAAGCAAGCAAAAGAACAGCCGCATCCGGCACCTATACTAGTCTTCTCACCAGCACGGAGCTAAGTGCTGCCACTAGGACGTGGGAGGGAGCCCCCGTAAGGCCCAAGGGCGACGCTCAGGAGACTCCATGGCATGTACAACGCCAACTCATTATTACGTTAGAGTGTCACGAGCGGAGACCTTCACAGGAGCGGAGCCTTCCTTATGGGTAGAACTTTCGGAGGTGCTGAATGTTCCAGGCATTCTGGATGGCCCGTACTGCGTCTCCAGGCGCGTGGCACTAGGCCTCGAGACACGAGCGATCCTGAATGGGCCCTCACACATGGGGGAGAGCTTGTGAAGCCCTTCCATGGAGGGCACCCGCCTAAGTACGAGGTCACCCACCTCGAGGGTCCTAGAATGGATGTTGTAGCAGTGGTAGTGCCGCAGGAGCGATGCCTGACCACGTGAGGGAGGACCACCTCGGCTCCGTAGATGAGGAAGAATGGGGTCTCGCCTATAGGCTTGGTCGCGGTGGTGCGGATGGGCCACAACACAGACGGAAGCTCGTCGAGCCAGCCTCTGCCGCGGGCTTCGATCTTTTTCTTGAAGCTCCTTGCCTTGAGGCCCCTCAAGACCTCCGCCTTAGCGCGCTCTGCTTGTCCATTGCTCCGCGGGTGCGCCATCGAAGCATAGCATATCTATGTTCCAAGGTTAGCGCAATATGTTTTAAAGAGGTTGCTCGTAAACTGGGAGCCATTGTCGGTGATGATGCGGTAGGGCACCCCAAAGCGGCTCACGGGGCCCTTGATGAACTTGACTACAGTGCCTGCTGGGATGGTGATGAAAGCTTCCACCTCCGCCCACTTGGTGAACTTATCGATGGCGATGTAGAGGTAGCGATAGCCCCTGGGTGCTCGAGCAAACAGGCCCAAGATGTCCAACCCCCAAACCGTGAATGGCCATGAGAGCGGGATGGTTTGGAGACCCTGAGCGGGATGATGGATCTTCTTAGCATGGAATTGATAGGCCTCACAAGATATTACCATTTCAGTGGCGTCGTTGAGCGATGTGGGCCAGTAGAACCCGTCGAGGAATGCCTTGCCAACGAGGGTGCATGATGAAGAGTGATGCCCACAATCCCCGCCGTATATGTCGGCCAGCAGCTCACACCCCTGCTCCTTGGAGATGCACTGCAGGGGGACATTGTTTGGGCGCCTTTTGTAGAGCTCACTATCCTGGATGCAGTATGCGGTAGCCTGGCGGACCACCCGCTCTGCATCCTCTTCATTCTTCAGTAGGGTGCCCTGAAGCAGGTACGCCTTGAATTCCTCAGTCCAACACCCCTCCCGAGGCTCGAGCGCGAGGAGCAGGCAGGCCCCTGAGGCCAGGCGACAAGCCGGGGCGCCCGTGGTTGGTGCCGTGGGCAGCTCCTCGCGAGGCAGCGCTGGCTCGGCAACGGGGGGAACCGTCGATGGCCTTACGAGCCACTTATCAAAAACGCAAGGCTCCCGGGGAAGGCACCTATACACCCTCTTGGCGATGTCGTTCACCTCCTTGTTTGTGCCGCGTGGCACGTGCTACAATTCCAAACTCAAGAATTGCTTCTCAAATTTGTGTACCTCTTTGAGGTATGCCTCCATGTGCTCGTCCTTCGGCATGTACTCCTAGTTGGAGAAGTTGATGAGGAGCTGGGAGTAGCCCCTGATGGTGAGGCGCCTGACCCCCAGGGCAACTACGACCAAGCCCTCGAATTCAGCAATGTTGTTGGAGACCTTCTCGCCATGCTAGAAGAAGAGCTGCACGGCATAGTAGAGCTTGTCTTGGGTGGGCGAGATGAGCACAGCTCCAGCCCCCGCTCGATCCACTGCGCTCACAACCTAGCTCGTTGAACAAGAAGGAGAAAGACACGTTAGATTACCCAGGTTCGGGCCACCTTGCGGTGTAAAACCCTACTCCTGCTTTGTGGTGGATTAGCCTCGCGGGGGGCTGAGGATGAACTAGTACAAGTGGAAAAACAGCCTCAGGAGGCTTGTTCTTGTGATGAGCTCTTGGTGGTTCGATGAGCTGATTACCTGATGGACCAGTCCATCCTACTATGATGGCTAGGCTATATTTATAGTGGCCTTGGTCCTCTTCCTCCAAAACTTAGGCAGGAAGGGATCCCACAACGACCAAATTTGAAAGGGGACAAGAAGTACAAATGATACTGACTAAAGGTGGTCTTCGCCTGCAAAGCTTTTGATTGTGACATCATGGTGGCCTCGGTGATGACATCCATCCAGCCATTCTAGCGGTCCTGGTCCTGTTGCACGCAAATGGCAACCCTTGGCTGATTCATTGGGACTCCACACCGGCTTGCCTCCTTTGCACCAAAGAGGAAACCTACCACTCTGCACCCGCTGGCGCGAGACTGGCCTTGGTCATCATGGCTGATGTCATTTCAGCCTCGTGAGGCTGGGTCTTGCATAGAAATCTCCGCTCCGTCAGGAGGCCACCTGAGAAGGGCGCTCCCTCGGGAGGTCTTGACGTTGCCTGCCACGCGAGGCTTGGCCCCTTGCGAGGGTCTTGTCTTGTCGTAGTCAAAGATCGGCCGTACCAGGCCACCAATGGAGCCACGCCATGGGCTGCAGGCAGGCAGGTCTGGGTACCCTGGTTCCCAGAACATCGACAACAGTAAATATTTATCATATAGCTTCTCATAAACAAGTAACAATTCATTCACAAGTTTGAAGTACAAAGTATAAAGTTTCTTGAAAACAAGCAAACTATGTACTCAGTCATCGAAAAAATTACAATTGATCATATTTCTAGGAAGAGTCTATGTAAGAGCTTTTGTTTTAGGAAGTCCACATACTCACCATCATATATAACTGCATATTTTTGGGAACAAACGTTTCCGCCAAATACATAGGAAGGTGGGGGCTTGATACATCTCCAACGTGGCTATAATTTTTTATTGTTCCATGCACTTATATTATCCATTTTGGATGCTTTATATGCATTATTATGCTATTTTATATCATTTTCTGGGACTAACCTATTAACCTAGTGCCAAGTGCCACTTGAGGTTTTTTCCTTCTTTTTATCTTCTACACAAAATCCATACCAAACGGAGTCCAAATGGAACGAAACTTTTTGAGGATTTTTCTTGGACCAGAAGACACCCAGGACTCTTCAAGAGAAGGTCAAAGGGCCATCAGTTGGCGACAAGCTTGGAGGGCACTCCCCCAGGCTTGTGGGCCCCCCTAATGCTCCTCCAACCCTAATCTTTGCTCTATGAATACCCAAATATTCCCCATATACCAGAGGGCACACCAAAAATACTTTTCCGCCACTGCAAGTTTTTGTTCTCGTGATATCCCATTAGGAGAGCTTTTCTGGTACTCCGCCGAACGGGGATCCGGTCATGGAAGGCATATACATCAACCTTGCTGCCCTTTCGATGATGTGTGTAGTTTACCATAGACCTACGAGAATGTAGCTAGTAGCTAGATGGCTTCTTCTCTCTCTTTAATCTTCAATACAATGTTCTCCTCAGTGTTCTTGGAGATCTATTCGATGTAATCTTCTTTTGCGGTGTGTTTGTTGACATCCGATGAATTGTGAATTTATGATCAGATTATCTATGAATATTATTTGAGTCTTCTCTGAACTCTTTTATGCATGATTAAGATATATTTGTATTTCTCTCTGATCTATTGATTTGGTTTGGCCAACTAGATTGATTTTTCTTGCAATGGGAGAGGTGCATTGTAATGGGTTCAATCTTGCGGTGTCCTCACCCAGTGACAGAAGGGGTAGTGAGGCACATATTTGTATTGTTGCCATTAAGGATACAAAGGTTGGGTTTATTCATATTGACTGGATCTATCCCTCTACATCATTTCATCTTTCTTAAGGTGTTACTCCGTCCTTTCTAACTCAATACACTACATGCATGCTAGATAGTGGTCGATGTGTGGAGTAATAGTAGGAGATGCAGGCAAGAGTCGGTTTACTTGACACGGACGTGATGCCTATATTCATGATCATTGCCTTAGATATAATCATAATTACGCGCTTTCCTATCAATTGCTCAACAGTAATTTGTTTAACCATGTTATGTGTTCTTTCAAGAGAGTAGCCTCTAGTGAAAACTATGGCCCCTAGGTCTATCTTTTATCATATTATTTTCAGGTCTATAAAACCAAAAACCCAAAAAATACCTTGCTGCAATTTGTTTAACTTTACTTTATTTTGCACTTTTATTTATCTTTTATACCTATCTCTATCAGATCTCATCCTTGCAAGTCACTGTTAAGGGATTGACAACCCCTTTATCGCATTGGGTCCAAGTATTTGTTTGTTTGTGTAGGTGCTATCATTGGAGACTTGTGTGTTCCTCCTAGGGAAATACTTATCTCTACTTTGCTTCATCACCCTTTCCTCTTCAAGTGAAAATCCAACGGAAGCTCAAGAAGTAGCAGGAGGATTTTCTGGTGCTGTTGCCGAGGAGGATCTACATCAAGCCTACCAAGTACCCATCATAAACTCTCGTCTCTTGCATATACATTATTCGCCATTTGCCTCTCGCTTTCCTCTCCACCACTTCTTTTTAGAAAAACACAAAAGTATTTACCTTTTTATTCACCTTCTTTTTGCTCGTCTTTTCGTTTGCCTTTTGTTTGCTTCTGTGCTAGATTTCTTGCCTTGGCATGATATCTCAAGAAAATATTAAGTTGTGTGATTTTTCCAACACTGATAATAATGATTTTATTAGTACTCCGATTGCTCCCACCACTAGTGTGGAATCTTATGAAATTAATGCCACTTTGTTGAATCTTGTTACGAAAGAACAATTTTCTGATAGTCCTAATGAAGATGTTGCATCCCATCTAAATACTTTCGTCGAATTGTGTGATATGCAAAATAAAAAAAGATGTGGATAATGATATTTTAAAATTAAAGCTATTTCCGTTCTCACTATGAGATTGTCCTAAAACTTGGTTTTCATGCTTGCCTAAAAATAGTATTGATTCATGGAATAAGTGTAAGGATGCTTTTATTTCCAAGTATTTTCCTCCCGCTAATATCATCTCTCTTAGCAACGATATAATGAATTTTAGGCAACTTGATCATGAACATGTTGCAAAATCATGGGAGAGAATGAAATTGATGATAATAAATTGCCCTACTCATGGTTTAAGTTTATGGATGACCCTAAAAAATATTATGTGAGATTGAATTTTGCATCTAGAACTCTTTTAGATTTTGCTGTGGGAGGTACTTTTATCGAAATCACATTAGGATAATCTACTAAACTCCTAGAGAATATTATGGCAAATTACTCTCAATGGCACACCAAAAGATCTTCTACTAGTAAAAAAGTGCATGCTATTGAAGAAATTAATACTTTGAGTGGAAAGATGGATGAACTTACGAAATTGATTGCTAGCAAGAGAGCTCCTATTGATCCTGATGATATGCCTTTGTCTACTTTGATTGAGAATAATAATTAATCTATGTACGCGAATTTTGTTGGTAGGAATAATTTTGGTAATAACGCATATAGAGGCAATTTTAATCCTAGGCTGTTTACTAGTAATTCCTCTAATAATTATGGTAATTCCTACAACAATTCTTATGGAAATTATAATAAGATGCCCTCTGATCTTGAGAATAATATTAAAGATTTTAGTAACTCCCAAAAGATTTTCAATGCTATGGTAGAAGAAAATTTGCTTAAGATTGATGATTTGGCTAGGAACGTTGATTGAATTTCTCATGAGATTGATTCTTTTAAGATTAGATCTGTGCCACCCAAGCTTTATATTAATGAGTCTTCGAAAGCTATTCAAATTCATATTAATTAAAATAGGGTGAGAACCGCTAGGATGTGTGCTAAGAGAGAATGGCTAGAAAAAAGTATGTTGTTCTAGTTTTTGCGATAATCATGATGAAGATCTTAAATTGATTGGTGTGACTCCTATTGAATTTTTGTTTGCTAATATAAAACT
Organism: Triticum aestivum; assembly: GCF_018294505.1. Lineage (NCBI taxonomy): Eukaryota > Viridiplantae > Streptophyta > Magnoliopsida > Poales > Poaceae > Triticum > Triticum aestivum. The sequence goes on from NC_057801.1 coordinate 380,860,360, forward strand.
TGATAAATAAGGGACCGTATATGAGTCAACTTTAGCTAGAAGGTGTCCCAATAATTTGGATTATGAAGATCTTAATGAAAAAATTGATAAAAGTGGGTATGGTGAGGTCAAAACTTTAACTAGTGATGAGCCCACTCTTTTGGATTTCAATGACTTTAATTATGATAATTTTTATTTGATTGAGTGTATCTACTTGTTACAACCTATGCTTAATTCACCTCATGCTTATAATCAAAATTAATTTTTTACTAAACATATCTTTGATGCTATGATGAAATCTTTTGAAGAAAAATTTGAGTTGGAAGTTTCAATCCCTAGAAAGCTTTGTGATGAATGGGAACCTACTATTAAGATTAAAGATTATGAGTGGAATGCTTTGTGTGATTTGGGTGCTAGCATTTCCACTCCAAAAACTTTATGTGATGTGCTAGGTTTCCATAATTTTTTGATTGTTCCTTAGATTTGCACTTAGCGGATTCGAATATTAAGAAACCTATGGGAAGAATTAATGTTGTTCTTATTGTTGCAAATAGGAATTATGTGCCCCGTAGATTATATTGTCCTTGATATAGATTGCAATCCTACATGCCCCATTATTCTTGGTAGACCTTTCCTTAGAATGATTGATGCAATTATTGATATCAAAGAAGGAAAGATGGATTGGAACACTTTCCAAGAAATAAAATTAATTTAACATATGAATCTATTATGAGGGGCACTTATGGATTGAATACCAAAGATGACAATACCTTGTTTCCTAGCTAGGGGCATAAAACAATAGCGCTTGTTGTGAGGGACCCCAATTTTTTTGTTTTTATTTCTGTTTTTCAATAAATAGCAATTATACTTCTGTTATGATTATGTTTTCGTGTTTTAGTTAGTGTTTGATCCAAGTAAGTCCTTTAGGGTGATTTGGGTGATAGTTGATTTGATTTTGCTGAAAAGCATAAACGTTTGCGTCTGGTAGCAGAATTGTTAAAATTCACTGGAGCGTGATAAAACTCTAAATGTTTTACAAAAGATTGATATACAAATTTCCTATGCTATCGTAATTTTTCAAAAAATTTGGAGTTACATAAGTTTGGCTAAAGTCCAGATTAATACAGATTGTTCTGTATTTGACAGATTCTATTTCCGTTGTGTTGTTTGCTTATTTTGATGAATCTATGGGTAGTATCGGGGGGTATGAACCATGATGAAGTTAGGATATAGTAGATATAATGAAAATATAAAATTGGAATGAGTTTACAACTGTACCTAAAAGTGGTTATTTTCTTTTTTTCACTAGCGGATCTCACAAATTTTCTATTGAGTTTTGGGTGAAGTTTCGCTGGACTATGGAATAAGGAGTGGCGAGATCCTAAGCTTGGGGATGCCTAAGGCACCCAAGGTAATATTCAAGGACAACCAAGCATCTAAGCTTGGGGATGCCCCATATGGCATCCCCTCTTTTGTCTATGATCCATCGATAAGTTACTTGAGGCTATATTTTTATTCACCACATGCTATGTGTTTTGCTTGGAGCGTCTTTATTATATGAATATTTGATTTTTAGTTTGCCACAATCATCCTTGTTGTACACCCTTTTTAGATGGACACACGTCGAACGTGAATTTATTAGAATACTCTGGGTGCTTCACTTATATATTTTGAACTAGGTAGTTGCTCTAGTGCTTCACTTATATCTTTTAGATCACAACGGTGGTTATATTTTGAAGAAATTGATGAACTCGCATGCTTCACTTATATTATTTTGAGAGTCTTATAAATAGTATGGCAATTTGATTGGGTTATTAATTTAGTCCTAATATGATAAGGTATTCAAGAGGGATATAATAAAAACTTTCATGAATATCATTGAATATATGAGAAGTTTCATTCCTTGCATTTGTTTTGAGATATAAACATGGTGATCTGAGAGTCATGCTAGTGAGTAATTGTGGTTTAGTAAGAATTTGTGCTAAGGTTTGTGATTCCCAAAGCATGCACATATGGTCTCTCCTTATGCGGTGAAGTTCGAGCATGATTTATTTTTGATTGTATTCCTTTTGACTGGCGGTCGGGGACGAGCGATGGTCATTTCCTACGAATCTAACCATTAGGAGCATGCACATTAGTACTTTTCTTCGAGGGCTAATAGACTTTTGCAATAAGTGTGTGAGTTCTTTATGACTAACATTGAGTGTCGTTGTCAAAACTGGCAGATCTCAAGTAGGGGGGCCCAAGCTGTGCGTCTGAGGATCAATGGTAACAATGGAGAAGGGACACAGTATTTACCCAGGTTCGGGCCTTCCTGATTGAGGTAAAACCTACTCCTGATTGATTATATTCGAGGGTATAGGGGTTACAAGAGTTGATCTACCTCAAGATCGATTCGTCTAATCCTAGATAGCTATCCTAGAAATGTTGTGATCCTGCCTCCGATCTAACCCTCCAGTTAATATAGACACCGGAGGGGTTTAGGATTGTACAAAGTCGGTTTTACAGAAAGGAATAATATATCCGGACACCTATACTTGCCATCCACGCATGTGAGAGTCCCCACCGGACACGAGAGATAATCTTCTGTCTTGTATCTTCACGGCCCATCAGTGTGGCCCACATCAATAGACTGGAAGCCCGAGGTCCCCCAAATCCAGGACTCCTAAAGTAGCCCCTGAAACAGTCTTCAATGATGATATATTCGGCACTCAGATTCTCTCTGGCACTGCGAACTTTTTCGACGAAGCGTCAGACTTGACCCTTCGGCATTTTGAACCGTTTTCACACCCCGCGTTCCGTGTTTCGAGGCCACGCCTTATTGGCACGTCCATCAATCAGAGATCATGGCCACTTAATATGGGATTGCATATCAATGGTATTTGGGTAATCCAACCGACCGTGGGGCATACCCACATTGGGAACATGCGAGGTTTTAAGGCTAGGGGCGTGTGTTTGGCATTCACAGCCTACATAAGCGAACAAAGATCCGTCTTTTCCACCCATGCCTTCCTCCTTCTTCAGCCTTCCCATCTCCGAGCTCCAATGCCCAAGCTTCAATCTTCGCCACTACCACCAACCTCTCCTGCCATGTCCGGGTCCGCCTTTAAAGGCAAGTGGGTGGCCTCCTCCATGAGGGAGAAGGACATTAAGGAGCTCCAGGAGGCGGGGTACCTGAGCACGGACATTGCATACAGGATCCCTGCCAAGAAGCAGGTCATCTCCACTCAGGAGCCTAGCAAAAGGGTGGTGTTTATCCCCCACTTCCTCCGCGGCCTAGGGTTTCGACTTCACCCTTTTGTTTTCGGCCTCATGTTCTATTACAGGCAAGGTTTCCATGATCTAGCCCCAAACACCTTCCTCCACATCTCGGTGTTTATAGTCGTGTGCGAGGCACTCCTCCGCATCCCCCCCACTTCGGCTTTTGGCTCAAAGTCTTCAACATGAATCCAAAGGTGGTGGATGGGCAGCATGCAGACTGCGGAGGTGCAATGGTGAGAAAGCTCCCCAATGTCACCTGGCCCAAAGGGTCCTTCGTGGAAACTATGAAGATATGGCAGCAGGAGTGGTTCTACATCACCAAACCTCGTGGCGCCAACTGGGCAGCCACTCCTGAGTTTAGATCAGGACCCCCAATGTGGCTTGCGTCGTGGATCAACAAGGGTCCAGAATGAGGGTCGACCAACGAGGTGTTGATGTTGCAAAAGCGCATCAAGAATATGATAAAAAAGAACACTAGCCTCACTGATGTGGTTCAGGTGATGCTATTCCGCCGGACCCTTCCCTGCCAGCGCCGGCCTCTCCATATGTGGGAGTTCAATACGGAAGGGCCACAGAACCTACAATGATTCTTTGACACGACGCACGAAGATATCTGGAGGCTGCTTTTTAAGGCCCAGAAGTCATGGCCGGAGACGACCGACGACATCGGCCTTGGCTGTGCTCACCCAGCTTCCCCGGTAAGTTTTTTAGGTTCCGAACATAATGTAGTTCAGAAATCACAGGGGTGTATTGACACTTCCGTCCTTTAACCAGGGCTGGACGAAGAAGGTGGAGCGGTTCAAGTGTCTGGCTCCGCTGCCTGAAAATCTAGTTGATCCTCTGCTGACGAGGATGCTAGCTCTGGCACCGTACTAGGCGCCGGAGAAGAAATCCGAGAAGAAGGGCAAGGAGGCCAAAAGTGGCCCCCTCCGTAAAGGTACCCCGGACTCTATGTTCGGGGATTCCGAAGCCCTCTCCTCTCACAAGGGAGATGAAGACAAAAAGGAGGAGGAAGAAGAGAGCGACGCTTCCCCTAAGGGGAGGAGGAAGAAAAGAGCGGCCTCCAAAGACCCAGAGGCGGAGGCGTCCAAGAGGGGGAAGATATCCCTCTCAGATGACTCAGATTCGGATACCGAAGTCATCCTCGAGCGGCGCCCCAGGTCGAAGCCCCTAGCTGATTCGTAAGTATCCAAGGATACCTTACATATATCAGCGTTTATGATTGTGATTTTTAATACATTTATATTGTATGCTTCATCCTGGCCCGCGATCTCCTCCAACTATCATCTCCGGGGAACTCGCTGGAGCTGGGGATGGTGGAGAGCGAGACGCCTCCTCGGGCCTCTCCGCCAACAACTACGGACGACACCGAAGCCTTGTTGTCGGTGTCAAAACCGGCGGATCTCGGGTAGGGGGTCCTGAACTGTGCGTCTAGGCGGATGGTAACAGGAGACAAGGGACACGATGTTTTACCCAGGTTCGGGCCCTCTTGATGGAGGTAAAACCCTACGTCCTGCTTGATTAATATTGATGATGTGTGTTACAAGAGTGGATCTACCACGAGATCAAGGAGGCTAAACCCTAGAAGCTAGCCTATGGTATGATTGTTGTTTGTCCTATGGACTAAAGCCATCCGGTTTATATAGACACCGGAGAGGGCTAGGGTTACACAGAGTCGGTTACAATGTAGGAAATCTACATATCTGTATCGCCAAGCTTGCCTTCCACGCCAAGGAAAGTCCCATCCGGACACAGGACAAAGTCTTCAATCTTCTATCTTCATAGTCCTGGAGTCCGGCCGATGATGATAGTTCGGCTATCCGGACACCCCCTAGTCCAGAACTCCCTTAGTAGCCCCTGAACCAGGCTTCAATGACGACGAGTCCGGCGCGCATGTTGTCTTCGGCATTGCAAGGCGGTTTCTTCCTCCGAATAATTTATAGAAGATTGTGAACACCAGGATAGTGTCCGGCTCTGCAAAAATAAATTCCACATACCACCGTAGAGAGAATAATATTACACAAGTTCAATCTGCTGACGTATTTTGTGGCGTGACGTCATGCCATTACCAAGCCTTTACTCAAATTGTTTTTATTGTTCCACCTCCGTGCGTTTAGCGAGGTGGTTTCCTTGGCACGTCTTGTCGAAGCAGAGATCGTGTTCCCCTTATTCCGGGATTCCCATCAATACGGACGTGGGTAACCCAACCGCGCCATTGATTGTGACGCTTGGGAGATAAGCGAGTTTTACCAGGCCGGTGGGGACACATGTTCTTGTCTGCCCATATAAGGGGATAAAGATCCAACCCTTTTACCTGCGCATTCTTCCTCCTTGGCTTATCCATCTCTGCGAACTCGAGCTCCAGCGCCCAAGTCCGCACTTCTCACCTCAACCTTCTCCAACTATGTCCGGAGAGGGAGGCAAGTGGATGGCCTCCTCCGTCACGGAGGGGCAGATCCAGAAGCTGCGCGACGCCGGATATTTGTCCAGCGACATCGCGCACCGGCTCCCCGACGAGGGAGAGCTCATCCCCACCCCCAGGCCCCATGAGAGGGTAGTATTTCTTCCCCATTTCCTCCGCGGACTGGGCTTCCCACTTCATCCCTTTGTCCGGGGGCTCATGTTCTACTATGGCCTAGATTTCCATGATCTGGCCCCGAATTTCATCCTCAACATCTCGGCGTTTATCGTCGTGTGCGAGGCCTTCCTCTACATCCAGCCCCACTTCGGCTTGTGGCTCAAGACCTTCAGTGTTAAGCCGAAGGTTGTGAAGGGAAGCCAAGCGGAGTGCGGAGACGCCATGGTGGGCAGGATGTCCCACGTTACGTGGCTGGAGGGCCCTTTCGTGGAAACCATCACGGGGTGGCAATCGGGGTGGTTCTACATCACCGAGCCGCGTGACCCTGATTGGAAAGCGGCCCCCGAATTCAGATCCGGCATCCCTACATGGCTCACCTCCTGGAAAGAGAGCGGCCGGATCTGGGGGGGATTCGGAGGAGCTGACCGGACTCCAAGCCTGTATCCAGAAGCTGGTGGACAAGAAGCTCAAGCTTGTCAACGTAGTCCAGGTCATGCTCATCCGCCGGATTCTCCCGTGCCAACGACGGGGCTTGAACATGTGGGAGTTTGATCCGGCGCAGCACCAGACCCTGGCTCTTCGACACTACGTACGAAGATGTCTGGAAGGTGCTGTTCAAGGGCGCCGAAGCTCCCGTATCCGCTACCGAAGATCGAGGATTCCGCTCGTAGTGTCCAGCTGATGAGGTAAGTGATTTCACCACTTGTTTTCCATAGTTTGACTCTATGCGGGATCTAAACTCCCTTTACCTTTGAAAGGAATGGCTGGCGAAGGCCGAACGGACTATCTGTCCGGCCCCATTGCCAGAGGACCCAGCGGACGCCCGCCTAACGGGGCAGCTGGCTCCGACACCCCAGGTGGTGCCGGAGAAGAAGGCCAAGAAGAAGGCCACGGGGACTCAGAAGAGTTCCCATTTTCAGGTGCTATCGGATGATGAATCCGAGGCCGACTCCTCCCACCAAGGCGAGGAGGAGAAGAAGAAAGCCTCTCCCCCAGCGGAGGGAGGGAAGAAAAGGAAGGCCTCCCCAACAAGGGAGGCCGAAGGGTCCAAGAAGGGAAAAACTCTTCCCCTGGACTGCTCCGCCAACGACAGTGACGACGACGAGGACTGGCCTCCAAGGGCCAAGCCCCTGGCGATATCGTAAGTATCCGGACTCCCGAATAACTTCAAGGTTTTTATTTTTCACCACATAATGGCTTTCTAATGCCGCATACAACCCTGCAGTCCGCCTAAGGATGATCTTCCCGCCTTGTCGAGCGGGTCCTTAGGTGCGTCGGATATGGATTCTCTTCCGACGGCCTCCACCCCCCGTGATGCGGACGATGCCGAGGTGGGATCCCAGGAAGGGACCCACCAGGAGGAGAGGGCCCCGGAGGTGTCGCAGGACAACCTCCCAGACTTTGCACCGGACTCGGCCCCGGAACCCACAGTGGCTCCGGAGTCCGGCGGGCGACCCCTTCGCAAGAAGGGAAAGACCGTGACGCCGGCTGCCTCTGTCCAACCGTAGGTACCGGATAACTTGCTGGAGGCGCTCAACGGCGCCTCCATCAAAGAGGAACACCGCACTGTTATGAGTGCGGTGATTCAGAAGGTGCAGCTCGCCAAGAGCGGGCTGACCGAAGCCTGCAGCAGCCTTCTAACAGGCTTTGAGGTAAGAATTTCAATATGTATAAAATGGTACCGCATAGACAGTAGCCCCTGATGCTCGGTTCGGTGTTCGGAAAGAAAAGCCAGACTGAGGATCTAAAAAGATATACGCAGGAGTTATATAAAAAAATGTCAATATGTGATTGCAGGCTGTGCTGCTGACCTCTGCCGCACTGACTGCGGAGGTCAATACTTTGAAGGAAAACCTCGAGCGATCCGAGAACGAGCTCGGCCGTGCCAAGAAGCAGCTCGAGGACAAGGAAGGTGAGTGACACCTTAGTAAAATTGTACCTTATAGAAAAGGATTTTGGTTGCAAAAAGAATGACAAGGATAACATGGGTATTGCAGGGGCCACTAACAAGGTGGTGACCCTGAAAGAGGCGGTGGCCGCGGCCGAACGAAATGCGGCCGCAGAGCGCACCGAGCGAGAGAAACAGGAGGCACGGGTGGCGGAGGTACAGCAAGAGCTCCAGGATCTCATGAAAAAACATGAGAGCCTGGAGCGTGACTCAAAGACTCGAGAGTCTGAGCTTGCAACGACTCTTGAGAGCGCCAAAGCCGCTAAGGCCGAAGCCTACAAGGCCCTCCAGGAGATTGAGGCGGTGAAGAAAATAGCAGCGGGTAAGGCATTTTTCATGCAAAGTAAGCATGTGAGTGTTAATTACCTGTTGCTTACCCGAATTCGGAGCTCTCTAGGAGCGTTCGCAGATCTTACTCGCAGCGTGTCCGATGCTGCCGCATTCTACCGGGCCGAGGAGGGGAGCTCGACAGAGAAGGTCTTCTAGTCTCAGTATGCTGAGGCCGGACCTCCGGTGCCCTGTAGCGACCAGCTGAAGCAGTTGGTCGAGCTCCACAAGGCGGCCGAACAGGCCATGAAGGGCCTCATAGTTCGGTTGTGGCCTAAGGAGGCCATGCCTGGGAGCTACTTCGGCCTGGTGCGGCAGCTGGTGCATGTGTGCCCGTGGGTTGAAGTCATCAAGCACTCCGCCTGTATTGAGGGTGCCCGTCGGGCCCTTGACCGCGCGAAGGTGCATTGGGGCAAGATGGATGCCCAGAAGCTTGTGACCGACCCCCCACCAGAGGGCAAGGAGCATCGCACGCCCAAGATGTATTATAAGAGTGTGCTGAAGGGCGCCCGCACTATTGCGGGGGAGTGCTCCAAAGATGTAATTTTTGAGTAGACTCGCATTTCTATTATCCTGTGCGCTGAAAACTTAGTTCATATGCGCTAAGCAATGCTTGTTAATTTAAAATATTACCTTCTGTGCGGCTGTTTATCAAATCTGAGAGATGGCAAGTCGTCGGCTTTAGCCCCCATGCCACAAGTGCTGGGGTGTTCGGGATAAACTTGAGCACTGTTGTTCCCATTTTTGGGTCCATCTAGGGAGGTGCTCAACACAGCGAACAAGGCAACCGGACTTATAATGCTTGAACACTCTCACTTAGCCATAGAATTCTATAATTTTAAATTTCGGCGAAGCCCCTAGTCTTCGGAAGGCCGAATTTGGGGCGCTATCCACGCCTGGGCCGGACAAGATCCGGCTCCTCGCTCTAAGCGGCATAAGTCTTTAAGGACTCGCAAAAACCTCTCGAACAGCGACCGGCTCTCGCCTCATCATGACGGTCAGTTTTAGCTTTCTCCACTGAGGCGTTAACCCAGCTCAACTGGGCGCAATCGCAGTGGTTCTCCCAGTGCTACCTTAGCCGATATAACGGAACGTAAGGTACCAAAACATGGGAGCCGGGCAAACCCAACTATTGACCCAAGACATGATTCGGAGCCGAAACATATAATGCTATAAGTTCGGGGTGCCGCACTTGTGAAAGTGTTCGGACTTATCACACCATGATGCGGGAAACATAATCCCCTGGTGTGTTTTAACCGTACCAAAGTGTACGGAAGCGACATGTCGTAATTTTAACATGTGTATGAAAAAGAAATGCAATTATAAGAAAAAAGGTGTTGCATTGTTTTTTTCAATAAGTGCTGCTATGAATGCAGAACGATACAAATAGTGCGATAAGCAAGGGGTGGGACTGTTAAACATGTCCTCCTACAGGGGTAGGCTGCGGATTGGTGTATAAAAATGCTTGTAATGGAGACCACCTGTATATTCATTGTAGCCTTTATCGTTCCCTGGCTGTTGCATCGTGAGTTCGGTATGTCTGCTGCCGGACAGGGCCTTTGACGAACGGAATCCTGTGGGTTTAAAAAATAAAGGGTAAAAAGAAAAAAAAGAACGACACACTTGAGAGCCCCTGGTGTGGTTGAGCCGCAGTCTGGGCTTATTGTGGTCGTGCCCCTCCTCCCATGCCCATGGTATCTTCAGAGCGTAATGGTGTATGCGAAGGACCTGCTTTGATGTTTTGAAGGGGCTGGGGTTGGGGCCGCACTGCTACGCGTGCTCGGAACGTGCCAGGTGGTCTTGTTGTAGGTTACTTCGGGCGCGCTTAGCTATGTCCGGCCGCTTAACAGCCGGACTCGAGAATTGCCTTAAGAGGCTGCATTGTACTTCTGCCGCGAGAGCCGCTGTATGTTCCTCCGTTCGGAGAGAATGTTCAGTGTTTCCGTTGACCGTGATGACTCCTCGAGGGCCTGGCATCTTGAGCTTGAGGTATGCGTAGAGCGGTACCGTGTTGAACTTTGCAAATGCGGTACGTCCGAGCAAGGCATGATAGCCGCTGCGGAACGGGACTATGTCGAAGATTAACTCCTCGCTTCGGAAGTTATCTGGGGATCCGAAGACCACTTCCAGTGTAACTGGGCCTGTACAATTGGATTCCACACCTGGTATGATGCCTTTAAAGGTCGTCTTGGTAGGTTTAATCCTTGAGGGGTCTATGCCCATTTTGCGCACTGTATCCTGATATAGCAGGTTCAGGCTGCTCCCGCCGTCCATCAGGACTCTGGTGAGGTGAAATCCATCGACGATTGGGTCTAAGACCAATGCGGCGAATCCGCCGTGGCGGATGCTGGTGGGGTGGTCCCTTCGGTCAAAAGTGATCGGGCAAGAGGACCATGGATTGAACTTCGGGGCGACTGGCTCCATCGCGTATACATCGCTGAGTGCATGCTTCTGCTCCCTTTTGGGTATGTGCATTGCGTATATCATGTTCACCGTCCGCACCTGTGGGGGGAAACCCTTCTGTCCTCTATTGTTCGGCGGTCGGGTCTCTTCCTCGTCATCGCTATGCAGCCCCTTGTCATTGTTTTCGGCAATTAACTTGCCTGCCTGCAGTCCCTATTGGTGTGGTTAGCTGGCTTTTCGGGGGTGCCGTGTATCTGGCACAAGCGGTCGAGTATTCGGTCCAAATTGGACGGACCCGGAGCAGTTCTTTTGAATGGGTTTTTCCGCTGACCGGGTTTAGAGCCTCTGAATCCGGCATTGACTGTCGTATCCTCACTATTGTCGCCGTTGATGCGGCGCTTGTTTTTGTTATGACGCAACCTGCCATTTCGGTCCTTGAAATCCGGACTGCCAGAATGTTTGCTGAGGTTGTTGCTGCGTGCTAGCCAGCTATCCTCGCCCGCGCAGAAGCGGGTCATGAGTGATGTGAGGGCTGCCATGGATTTCGGCTTTTCCTGTCCCAGGTGCCGGGCAAGCCACTCGTCGCAGATGTTATGCTTGAAGGCCGCGAGGGCCTCCGCATCCAGACAGTCGACGATTTAGTTTTTCTTGGTTAAGAACCGTGTCCAGAATTGTCTGGCCGATTCGTCTGGCTGCTGAATTATGTGGCTTAGGTCATTAGCGTCTGGTGGTCGCACATACGTGCCCTGGAAGTTATCGAGGAATGCGGCTTCCAGGTCTTCCCAACTCCCAATTGACTCTGCTGGCAAGCTGTTAAGCCAATGTCGGGCTGGTCCTTTAAGTTTGAGGGGGAGATATTTGATGGCGTGAAGATCGTCACCGTGGGCCATGTGGATGTGAAGAAGGTAGTCTTCGATCCAAACTGCGGGGTCTGTTGTGCCATCATAAGATTCGATATTAATGGGTTTAAACCCTTCAGGGATTTGATGATCCATTACTTCATCTGTGAAGCATAGTGGGTGTGCGGCGCCTCTGTACTGGGCGATATCACGACGGAGCTCAAAAGAGCTTTGTCTGTTTTGTTCAGCCCGGCCGGACTTACTGTGTCCGGCGCGACGGTTGTCGTCCCGTATCATGGGGCACCCACGCGATCCATAGATCAATCTTGATTGTCTTGCCTTATCCTCCAATATATCTCGCAAGTCCGGAGCGTTCCCCTGTGGCCTTGTGCCTTTCGAGCGATGCCGGGGTACGGGTCTAGTGAAGGGCCTAGAGGCATCTCTGTTGCGACCACGGGGTGGTCGGTCAGCCGTATTGTCTCTTGGTGATGCGGGCTCATACGCTTCCTCCTCTAATCGAGGGAGCAGCTTGCGTTTAGGGTAGCATTTGGAGGGGCGTTCGAGCTCATGCTCTTCAGCTGCGAGGACTTCAGTCCATCTGTCGGCTAGCAGATCTTGATCAGCTCTAAGCTATTGCTGCTTTTTCTTGAGGCTGTTTGCCATGGCCATAAGCCTGCGTTTAAAACGCTCTTGTTCGACGTGATCCTCAGGCACGACGACTTCATCGTCGTCGAGGCTTGCTTCGTCTCCAGAGGGAGGCATATAATCCTCTACCTCTTCTTCTACCGCTCTCTCATGAGGGCTGGTGTCTCCATCCTCCTGCGCTGGGTCTTGCTGGAGTGGGTTATCTTCGGCGCTGTCCGGTGTTTTATTATGTCCGGTGCCGGAATCTTCATTCTTGCTGTGGCGGGATTTAGAGCGGCGCTGCTGACGACGGTGCTTGGGCTGTTTCTTGGAGGGGTCATCCTCCTCTGTTCCTTCACCATTCCCATCCTTTGGGATATCCACCATGTATATGTCATATGATGAGGTGGCTTTCCAGTGCCCGGTCGGCGCTGGTTCTTGGTCGTCTCCGGCATCGTCGTCCATACCGTCGATGTCTTCGGAGTCGTAATCTAGCATGTCAGTTAGATCGTCGACAGTGGCTACCAAGTGGGTGGTGGGTGGGCTTTGAATTTCTTCGTCGTCCGCATCCCAACCGTCCTGACCGCAGTCCGGCCGGGGCTCTCCTGATAACGAGAGATGTTTTAGCAAACTCAAGATGTCGCCAAAAGGTGAGTGTTGAAAGATGTCCACTACGGTGAACTCCATGATCGGCGCCCAATCGAATTCGATCGGAGGGGGCGCGGGAGGTTCGGAGTCCGGCAAGGAGTCCGGCACCTCGGAGTCACGAGCTTCATGAGGGACAAGGTCAGTGTTCGGCTCTATCGCCGTAGAGGTTGCAGCTCCCCGAGGCGGTGTCTAGCCATCCGTCCTCAATCTGCGCAGCCGGCTCCAAATTGAAGATCGGAGCGGGTTCGAGTGCGGCCTCCAGGGTACTGTCCGGCTGCAGAGCTAAATCATGCCCGTCGTGGCAGTGCGGCACGCTCGGCTGTGGCTCGAATCCATCGAGGATCAAGTCCCCGCGGATGTCAGCCGTGAAGTTCAAACTTCCAAATCTGACCTGACGGCCAGGGGCATAGCTTTCGATCTACTCCAGATGGCCAAGCGAATTGGCCCGCAGTGCAAAGCCGCCGAATACGAAGATCTGTCCGGGGAGAAAGGTCTCACCCTGGACTGCATCGTTGATGATGGTCGAAGAAGCCATCGAGCCTATCGGTGACGACACATAGGAACTCTCAATGAAAGCACCAATGTCAGTGTCAAAACCGGCGGATCTCGGGTAGGGGGTCCCGAACTGTGCGTCTAGGCGGATGGTAACAGGAGACAAGGGACACGATGTTTTACCCAGGTTCGGGCCCTCTTGATGGAGGTAAAACCCTACGTCCTGCTTGATTAATATTGATGATGTGTGTTACAACAGTGGATCTACCACGAGATCAAGGAGGCTAAACCCTAGAAGCTAGCCTATGGTATGATTGTTGTTCGTCCTATGGACTAAAGCCATCCGGTTTATATAGACACCGGAGAGGGCTAGGGTTACACAGAGTCGGTTAAAATGGTAGGAAATCTACATATCCGTATCACCAAGCTTGCCTTCCACGCCAAGGAAAGTCCCATCCGGACACGGAACGAAGTCTTCAATCTTCTATCTTCATAGTCCTGGAGTCCGGCCGATGATGATAGTTCGGCTATCCGGACACCCCCTAGTCCGGAACTCCCTCACTTGTCCCAGAGAGCCTCTCCAGGCCATGGAGAGATGTGGGAGGTCGTCAATACGGTGCCAGAGGGTAACGCCTCAGCTGCCAAAGACATGGGGGGATCAACCCCCATGGAGACTGATGACGGGGGTCATTTCCAATCCAGCCACCAGCCAAACACTATTCTAGAGACCCATATGGCTCCGGAATCGGTCAAGCGACCCCCTTTAAAGAAGGGGGGAGCATGAACTCCACCAGTGGCCTCCATCAATCCGGAAGCACCTGATACTTTGGCGGAAGCACTTCGTCATGCTTCTGTCGTGGAGGAGCACCGTACCCTGATAGGTATGGTGGTTGAGAAGATTCAGTCCGCCAAGAGCAGGCTGAGCGAAGCTTTTACCAGCCTATTAACAGGCTTCGAGGTATGCGGTATAATTTTCTAACCAATTTTAATGAAGGAATATGCCTGTGTATAGATAGTAGCCCTTGAGACTCTGTCTGTCTTTGGTGAAGCCGGACATGAGGATCACATAGTGTTCGGAAGAGGTGACACATTACTCTATCGTACAACAGGCTTCCCTGCTGGCAGCGAGCGCCCAGTCCGCCGAAGTTTCCGAACTCATTCGGAAGCTGCCGCTGGCCGATGAAGAGATTGTCCACATTAATAAGTGGTTTGAGGAGACACAAGGTATGCGTGCATTGAGTATGTATCTCCAATTGTATATGTGTTAGTCATTTGAAACAGACTAAAAATGTTTTAACTATGCTCGCAATTGGCGCCGATGAGGTCGAGTCCCTCAAAAGCGCCCTCGCCGAAGCCAAGAAGGAGGCGGAGGCGAGCAAGGCATCCGCAGACAAGGCGGCCAAAATCTTAGAGGAGGAGCAGACCACCCACCAACGACATGAGGCGCGGGTGGGTGAGGTTGAAAAAGAGCTCAAGGATGCCATTGCTAGATGCGAGTACTTGGAGCAGACGAGTTCGAAGCAGGCCTCCAAGCTCACCAAAGCCCGTGAGATCCTAGGATGCTTTCCAGGAGATCCAAGAGGCAAGGCGGATTGCGGCTGGTAAGGCCTTTATTATCTAGAGTAGGTATGATAGTAGAAGATATATTTTACTAACCCGAGTTCGGAGTTCTCCAGGCGCCTTTGCCGACTTGCCAAGGAGAATTGCGGATGCCGCTGCATTCTTCCAAGCCGAAGATGGGAGCTCAACGGAGAAGCTATTCTGGTCGCAGTACCTTGCGCCAGAGCTTCCAGTGCCCCTGAGCGACCAGGTGAAGTAGCTGTCCGAGCTGCATAGGGTGTCCAGCCTGGCCATGAAGGACGTAATAGTCCGTCTGTGGCTGGCCGGAGCCATACCCAACAGCCACTCCAGGCTCGTGAAGATGCTGGTGGAGGCGCTTCCTTGGATTGATGCCCTTAAGCGGTCATCATATATTCAGTGGGCGAAGATGAAAGCCACCGAGATTGCCATCGTATGGCCACCTGAGGGCAAGGAGCACCGGTGGCTGGAGAGGTACTTCGATGAGGTCCTCGAGGGAGCCCGTATTGTGGAAGGCCAGTGCTCCAAGGACATAATATTTGAGTAGTTGTGTCCGGTTGTACGAGTTATGTAATGAACTCATAATGTAAAAAATGGTTATGCTTTTTATGATTAGTCTATCCTCCTATCTGGGCCGTTTATATGTCTGAAAGTTTACCAGTCGTCGGCTTCAGCCCCCACGTAAATGTTACAGGGGTGCTCAGGAATATAGGACAACACTTAATCCAACGTCTTGGTCCAATGTCGGAGGCATCTTGTAGAGTGAACTAGGCAATCAGACTATGCGGCTTTAGTACTTTCACTTAGCCATAAGAGTCCATTGGTGGCTCTAAGTACTAGCCCCTTGTTGCATGATCGACAATCTGGAGTGCAGCGCCTTTACAATGCGGCTGGTCAAAAACCCTGCCCCTCACGGCATACAAACGATTCGTAGTATAACACTGAGTCGCCGGATCGCTGACCCGCTCTCGCTTATCATGATAGTTAGTTTTCGGCTTTCTCTATTAAGGTACTTGACCGGACGAACCAGAAATGCAATTGTAGTAGTTCTCCCTTTACTACCTTAGCCGAACTTGCAGAACGTAAGGTGGAAAACACAGGAGCCAGGCAACCCAACTATAGACCAAAGACATAATTCGGAGCCGATGCATATAATTCCATATCCAGGACGCCGAAGAGTTCCCTATGGGTATTTAGACTTAGCAATTTTGCGGGGCCGAATATAGCCCCTAGTATGAAGACCGTGTCGAGCCACGTATGTCAGTCGAGTGCAAGGAATAGCACAGATGACAGGGAAAAAAAATCTAACACCCAACCAATAAGGTAATAATCATCTGTGCCCTTTATATCTTTATTGAGACATCGATGACATGCAATGCCGTTCAATATTAAGGTCATAATACATGCCCAAAAAAGATAAGATTTTACATAAGGGAAAGTCTAACACAGGGCCTAAAAACCATAGTTTAGAAAAGAAACTCCAGTGATGCCCTGCCGCACGTCTACGCCTTTTCTCCTCAATAGTTAGTCCTTTGAGAGGAGTATTTGATGGTTCAAAACGTGCCAGCCTTAAAAGGATCTCCTGCAACAACCATCTTGTAGGTAGGAATCTTGATGAACCTGCGTTAAAAGGAAAAGGATATATGTGGTCCAATTATGGTCGAGCCGTGTAATAGTCATATTCCGAAGTGTGCCTCCGGCACCGCCCAAGGTATTCTTAATGCGTAATTATGTATGCGCGATACGTAAGCCGTGACCTAGTGGGGCCATCGGCGAAGGCCATACTGTTAATCAAGGTTCAGATCCGTTGGCTTATCGCTATTATGCGCGGACCGGCCTCGTTTGGATACGTCATTGGCTTTACTGGCCGGTGAACTGTTCGGCTTGATAATGCCGCCATAAACTTCGACTGCAAGGGCCGTAGTGTGCTCTTCAGTACGGAGTGAGCGCTCCATATTACCGTTGACTGTAATAATGTCGCGAGGTCCAGGCATCTTAAGCTTCAAGTAAGCATAGTGCGGGACTGCATTGAAGCGGGCGAACGCAGTTCGTCCGAGCAGTGCATGGTAGCCGCTGCGGATGGGGACGATGTCGAATATTAACTCTTCACCGTGAAAGTTATCTGGGGAGCCGAATACTACCTCTAGTGTGATTGAGCCCATACTAGGCTTTATTCTTGATGGGTCGATCCCCATGTTACAAAAAGTATCTTGATAGACCAAGTTGAGACTACTTCCTTCGTCCATAAGGACTCTAGTGAGGTGGTATCCATCAATGATTGGATCAAGGACCAGGGCGACCGAACCTGCATGAGGGATACTGGTTGGGTGGTCCCTGCGGTTAAAAGTGATCAGACACGCTAACCATGGGTTAAACTTCGAAGCAACGGGCTCTACGGCATAGACATCTCATAATGCACGTTTGCGTTCCCTTTTGGGGATATGAGTGACATATATCAACATGCGGTGGCCAGACATAGGAGCCCTGAAAGATAGCTCTAAAAGTGTCTTCCAAGTCTTCCCAGGTTTCAATGGAGTTTTCTGGGAGGCTGTTTAGCCAATGTCGTGTTGGTCCTTTCAGCTTTAGAGGGAGAAATTGAATGGCATGGAGATCATCTCCTCGAGCCATATGAATGTGGAGAAGGAAATCTTTAATCCAGACGGCCGGATCCATCGTTCCATCGTATTGTTCGATGTTTACGTGTTTAAATCCCTCCAAAAATTGATGCTCCATCACCTCATCGGTGAAGCATAGGGGGTGTGTGGCCCCTCTATATCGCGCAATGTCGTGGCAGAGATCGACTGACATAGGAGTTCGGTTCTAATCCCGGACATAATATCGGTCGTCGCGCCAGGCTTCATAGCCATTGTCTCGCACCGGGGCACGGCCCCTTGATTTGTAGATTGATCTGGTTTGACCAGCTTTATTGGCTAGGTCATGTTGCAAGTCGTCTGTATATCCCGCGGCTGTCGTCTCCCTACCTTTTCAGCGACGGGGTGAGGGTTGGTGTTCGGCTTGATATGTCACTTTGTCCTGTCCACGTTATGGTCGGTCTGGTTGATCTGCCTGATTGTATTTTGACGGTATTGGTTTAAGGACTTCATCATTGAAATGAGGTAGCAGCTTGCGCCTAGGGTAAATTTTGACAGGTTGCTCTTGGCCGTATTCCTTGGTAGTCAGGACCTTAGTCCACCTTTCATTCAGCGTGTCTTGCTCTTCTTTGAGCTGCTGCTGCTTCCACTTCAGGCTCTGGGCTATAGCAATGAGTTGTAGCTTAAAGCGTTCTTGGTCGAGGGGTTCTTCTGGGACAATGAAGTCGTCATCACCAAGGCTAACCTCCTCTTCGGATTCTGGCATGTATTTGTTGTCCACCGCATCTTTGTTGTCAGTGTGTCCGGGGCTGTATTCACCCTCTTCCCTTTCATCCTATTCGGACATGGGCTCGACGGGGTATTCGGGATCTTCGGCATCGTCTGGAGTCTCGTTGTCTTTGGTGCCGATATTACTATCCTTCGCCCGACGCGATTGTGAGCGGCGCCGATGACGTCGGCGCTTTGGTGGTTTATCAACGGGTTTGTCCTCATCTGGGCTCGGGTTATCCTCGTTGTTCTTCGGAGTGTACACCATGTACACATCGTAGGTTGAGGTGGTCGCCCAACGCACCGTAGTGGGTGGGACCTGGCTTGGTACGGCATCGGCATCGTCGTCCATGCCGTCGATGTCTTCGCACACATAGTCCAACATGTCGGTTAAGTCTTCGACAGTGGCTATCAAGTGGGTGGTGGGCGTGGCATAAAATTCCCCACTCCCAGCCCCCAGTCTAAGCTGGGTACAACTCGGAGGTAAGGCCTCCGCAATGGTGAGAGACTGCATCAAACCCAATGCTTCATCTAAGAGCGGAAGTGGGACCAGAAACTATGGATCTGTTGGGCTGAGTTCGCCGTGGGATGCCTGATCGGACCCGCTGAGTGCAGACCTCGGTAGTTCATGATGACTGCCTAGAGCTGAATCTAGGATCGCATCTGGGTCTTCGGCTGGGAGTTCCACAAGTGGAAGAAGCCCGGCGGGGCTCAAGCTCCCGTCTTCGGACAATAATACCTGCCCCGGATCTAAGGCCAAGGCGGGTGTATATGTAGACCCCTGGACGGGATCTAACAGGGGATTCAAAGAGTCTTCTTGGTAGGGACACATAGTGGCGGCAGAGGCCTCGAACCCATCAAAGACTAGGTCTCCTCGGATGTCAGCAATGTAGTTCAGGTTTCCAAACCTGATCTGGTGGCCGGGGCATAACTATCGACCAGCTCGAGGCGGCCGATCGAGTTCGCATGAAGCACGAAGCCAGCGGACACAACAACCTATCCAGTAAGAAAGGTCTTCCTGGACACAACATCCTTGTTGATGAAGAGATGAGCCATCGATCCTTCTGTTGACGATACAACGAAGCTCTCAACAAAAGCACCAATGTCGGTGTCAAAACCAGCAGATCTCGGGTAGGGGGGCCCAAGCTGGGCATCTGAGGATCAATGGTAACAATGGAGAAGGGACACAGTATTTACCCAGGTTCGGGCCACTTGATGGAGGTAAAACCCTACTCCTGCTTGATTATATTCGGGGGTATAGGGGTTACAAGAGTTGATCTACCTCGAGATCGATTCGGCTAACCCTAGATAGTTAGCCTAACAATGTTGTGATCCTGCCTCCGATCTAACCCTCCGGTTTATATAGACCCCAGAGGGGCTTAGGGGTGTACAAACTCGGTTTTATAGAAAGGAATAATATATCCAAACACCTATACTTTCCATCCACGCGTGTGAGAGTCCTCACCGGACACGAGAGATAATCTTATGTCTTGTATCTTGACGGCCCATCAGTCTGGCCCACATCAATAGACCGGACGCCCGAGGACCTCCTAGTCCAGGACTCCCACATTGAGTGCATGGATTATAAGCACTCTCACCCTTCCACCATTGCTAGCCTATTTGGTACCTTGCATTGCCCTTTCTCACCTTGAGAGTTGGTGCAAACTTTGCCGATGCATCCAAATCCCATGATATGATACGCACTTTCACACATAAGCCACCTTATATCTTCCTCAAAATAGCCACCATACCTACCTATTACGACATTTCCATAGCCATTCCAAGATATATTGCCATGCAACATCCACCGTTCTGTTATTAGGACACATACCATCATTGTCATATTGCTTTGCATGATCATATAGTTGACATAGTATTTGTGGCTTGGCCATTGTTCATATTTTTTATACATGTCATGCTAGATCATTGCATGAGGCATTCTTATAGTCATATTTTTTCTAGTATCGAGTTGTAATTTTTGAGTTGTAGGTAAATAAAAGTGTGATGATCATCATTATTAGAGCATTGTCCCATGTGAGGAAAGGATGATGGAGACTATGATTCCCCCACAAGTCGGGATGATACTCCGGACTTAAATAAAAAGAGGCCAAAGAGCGCAAGATAAAAAAAAGAAAAAAAGAGAGAAAAAGAGAGAAAGGAAAAAAATAAAAAATAAAAAATGAGAGTAAAAGAGAGAAGGGACAATGTTACTATCCTTTTTCCACACTTGTGCTTCAAAGTAGCACCATGTTCTTCATGATAGAGAGTCTCCTATTTTGTATCATTCATATATTACTAGTGGGAATTTTTCATTATAGAACTTGGCTTGTAAATTCCAATGTTTGGCTTCCTCAAATTAACCTAGGTCTTCGTGAGCAAACAAGTTGGATGCACACCCTATTGGTTTTCTTTTTGAGGTTTCATATACTTATAGCTCTAGTGCATCCGCTGCATGGAAATCCCTACTCCTTGCATTGACATCAATTTATGGGCATCTCCATAGCCAATTGATTAGCCACGTCGATGTGAGACTTTCCCCTTTTTGGTCTTCTCCCCACAACCTCCACCATCACATTCTATTCCACTCATAGTGTTATATCCATGGCTCGCTCATGTATTGCGTAAGATTTGAAAAAGGTTAAGAGTGTTAGAGATTATGAACCAATTGCTTGGCTTGTCGTCAGGGTTATGCATGATAAATACTTTGTATTAATAAGATAGAGCATGACAAGATTATATGATTTTGTAGGGATAACTTTCTTTAGCCATGATATTTTGAGAAGACATGATCGCTTTTCAGTATGCTTGAAGTATTATATTTTTTATATCAATATTAAACTTTTGTTTTGAATCTTGTGGATCTGAATATTCATGCCACATAAAGAAAGATTACATGGTAAACATGTTAGGTAGCATTCCACATCAAAAATTCTATTTTTTATCATTTAACTACTTGAGGACAAGAAGGAATTATGCTTGGGGATGCTTGATACGTCTCCAATGTATCTATAATTTTTTATTGTTCCATGTTATTATATTATCCATCTTGGATGTTTTATATGCATTAATATTCTATTTCATATCATTTTTGGGACTAACCTATTAACCTAGTGCCAAGTGCCAGTTGATGTTTTTCCTTCTTTTTGTCTTCTACACAAAATCAATATCAAACAGTGTCTAAACGGAACGAAACTTTTTGAGGATTTTTCTTGGACCAGATTACACCCAGTAACCTTCGAAAGGGGATTAGATGGCCCCCCAGTTGGTTACAAGCCATAGAGGCGCGCCCTAGGGGTTGCGCCCCCAGGCTTGTGGGCCCCCTGATGCATTTCCAACCCTAATCTTTACTCTACAAATACCCTAATATTCCCCATATACCAGAGGGCACACCAAAAATACTTTTCCGCTGCCGCAAGTTTCTGTACTCTTGAGATCCCATCTGGAGAGTTGTTCCGGTACTCCACCGGAGGGGGATTCGATCACGGAGGGCATATACATCAACCTTGTTGCCGTTCCGATGATGTGTGAGTAGTTTACCATAGACCTACGGGTCCATAGCTTGTACCTAGATGGCTTCTTCTCTCTCTTTGATCTTCAATACAATGTTCTCCTTGATGTTCTTGGAGATCTATTTGATGTAATCTTCTTTTGTGGTGCATTTTTTGATATCTAATGAATTGTAGATTTATGATCAGATTATCTATGAATATTATTTGAGTCTTCTCTGAACTCTTTTATGCATGATTAAGATGCATTGTATTTCTCTTCGATCTATTGATTTGGTTTGGCCAACTAGATTGATTTTTTTACAATGGGAGAGGTGCTTTGTAATGGGTTCAATCTTGAAGTGTCCTCACCCAGTGACAGAATGGGTAGCAAGGCACATGTTTGTATCGTTGCCATTAAGGATAAAAAGTTGGGGTTTATTCATACTGACTTGATCTATCGCTCTACATCATGTCATCTTGCTTAAGGCGTTACTTCATTCTTGTTAACTTAATACACGAGATGCGTGTTGGATAGCGGTCGATGTGTGGAGTAATGGTAGTAGCTGCAGGCAGGAGTTGGTCTACTTGTCACAGACGTGATGCCTATAGTCATGATCATTGCCTTAGATATCATCATAACTTTGTATTTTCTATCAATTGCTCAACGGTAATTTGTTTACCAACCGTATGCGTTTTCCAAGAGAGAAGCCTCTAGTGAAAACTATGGCCCCGGGTCTATCTTTTGTCATATTATTTTCAGATCTATCAAACCAAAAACCCCAAAACACCTTGCTGTAATTTATTTACCTTTACTTTATTTTGCAATTTTATTTATCTTTTATACTTGTCTCTATCAGATCTCATCCTTGAAGCAACCGTGAAGGGATTGACAACTCCTTTATCGCGTTGGGTGCAAGTATTTGTTTGTTTGTGTAGGTGCTGTCATTGGAAACTTGTGTATTCCTCCTACTGGATTGAAACCTTGGTTCTTAACTGAGGGAAATGCTTATCTCTACTTTGTTGCATCACCCTTTCCTCCTCAAGG